>NW_028191025.1:0-37957 GCF_048542155.1 Nylanderia fulva | reverse complement strand
TTTTTTTAAATTAAAAACGTTGTAATTTGAATCTTCGGTATATAAAGTAACGCCCGAATTTGGTTAGATTTTCACATATTTTGCATAAATCTTAAAGTTTTTTTAAGAAGGTTTCTAACATTTTAAGTTATCAAAAATTTTTTTTCTAAAATTCTCTTTTTAAGAACATAAAAAGTTTAAATTCTGGAAGTTTTGCATTTGAGCATACGGCTTTTTTCCGGGGACCAAAACTTTTTATAAGGTAATGCTTTTTTGTATTATTTCTACATAAATTTAATTTTTAGTTATTACATTCTACTTCAAAGTATTATATTCACATTATAATTAAGTGCTAATTGAGAATGGATTTTTTTAGATTAAAACGATTTAAATTGTATCTTCAGCTATAATGCATTAATTTTGGTTTGAATGTCCACACACATCAATGCATTAATGGTTGAAATAATAATTCTATTTTAAAAAGGGCTTTTGGTAAGTTTATAGTTATCGAGGATTCTTTGTCATATAATATCACTATAAGGGGGACGTTTTAAATTCAGAAAAATTATTTGCTATTTTGAAGATACGGCATGTTTTGGGATGTCATTTTTCTTAAATTATTGCTTCCTTGTATTATTTTATTATAAATTTTAATTTTCCGTTATTAATTTCTACTTCGAAAGATCATATTCACATTATAATTATGTGTTAGGTTCTAATATTTGGATTAAAAATATGTTAATTGTGTAACGGTTCACCTTTCCCGACGCCGCGGATCGGCTCGCCGGTTCCAGGATTCGGGAGGAAGGGGGAGATTCAGACTCGCTTATTCCTTATTAACAATACTTTGATTTATTCAACAAGAAACAAGTAAACAAAATGATTGTTGGCATAAAGCCTAAATAGAGAAACTTATTGACTACTCGGTATAAACGAAATGTTTGTTGGCATAAAGCCCTAAATAGAGAAACTTATTGACTACTCGGTATAAACAAAATAAGGAGGCGTATAGCCTGTAGCGGTGTCCGGAAAAGATTTACAAATTACCCGGTATAACTTAGGGATACGGTGTACGGAGGCGTATAGCCTATGGCAGGAAGAAACCGGAAACCGGGAAACCCGGCGTAATGACGAGAAACCCGTCACCCGGTGTATAGCAGGAAGAGACCGGAAACCGGGAAACCCGGCGTAACAACGAGAAACCCGTTGCCCGGCGTGTAGCAGGAAGAGACCGGAAACCGGGAAACCCGGCGTAATGACGAGAAACCCGTCACCCGGTGTATAGCAGGAAGAGACCGGAAACCGGGAAACCCGGCGTAACAACGAGAAACCCGTTGCCCGGCGTGTAGCAGGAAGAGACCGGAAACCGGGAAACCCGGCGTAACAACGAGAAACCCGTTGCCCGGCGTGTAGCAGGAAGAGACCGGAAACCGGGAAACCCGGCGTAACAACGAGAAACCCGTTGCCCGGCGTGTAACAGGAAGAGACCGGAAACCGGGAAACCCGGCGTAATGACGAGAAACCCGTCACCCGGTGTATAGCAGGAAGAGACCGGAAACCGGGAAACCCGGCGTAACAACGAGAAACCCGTTGCCCGATACTAAAGGTAGGAGGCCAGAAACCGAGAAACCCGGCGTAACAACGAGAAGCCCGTTGCCTGGCTAGGAGGTCCGGAACAGGACTGGTGCCGGCTCATCCGTCGAGCCGGCTTATATACCCTGCCGGCGGTTCCCCCACTCTACATCGAGGCTGTGGTGGGGGTAACGCCGGCGTCGTAGTGGGGCGCCTCTGGGGGTTGTAGTGGGGCGCCCCTGGGGTAGGGTGACCCGTGTATCAGTTATGATTTTGTGCTTAGGGGCGCCTTAGGCGCCATAGCCTCAAGTGGCGGGCGGGTGATCGGCCCGCGAGGCGTTAGTAACGGCTACGCCGTTACACTACCCCCTCCCTAGACGGTGGATCGCACGTGATCGGCCGAAACGGTCGAACCGTATCATCCACCGTCCAGTAGGGAAAGTGGCTCGGAACTTCCGAGTGGCGTGGGCGGTATGGCGCTGGAGGAATCACGGCGGCTGGTCCTGTCCTACGCCCCGATGGTTTCCTCGTCCTCTTCCTCGGATGCCGCCTTGAGGTCCTGCACATGGATGTGGCGGTGCCATCGTCCTCGGGCGTCCTTGAGGTCAATGATTACGGGGGATACGATCCTCCGGACAGTCATCGGTCCGCTGTACTTCGGGGCCAGCTTGGCGTTGAACGCGTTGGCCTTGCTGGACAGGGGGCGGTCGCGTTTCCAGACGCGTTCGCCCAGCTGCGGTCGCCAGTCTCGTCGCCTCAGGTTGTACGGCTTCTCTTGCCGCTGGAAGGCCCGGGCGAGGTGGATTCGGACCACCTTGTAGGCGTCCTCCAACTGGGTCTGGCGGGTGCTTGGTCCTGGTGCTGGTGCGGTTCCTGGTCGATCCTCTGGATGTGGGCGAGCGAGCTCTCGGCCATGCAGGATGTAGGCCGGAGTGTATCCGGTGGCCTCATGTCGGGCGGTATTGATGGCGAACTGTAAGGCGGGGATTCGCTCGTCCCAGTCTTTGTGCCGCCGGCCTACGTACTGGCTGATCATTGTTTTAACCGTACGGTTCGCTCGCTCTACCGGATTGCATTGCGGAGTGTACACGGGGGATGTCCGATGTTGTATCCCGTAGGAAGCTAGCAAGGCCTTAATGCGTTGCGCGACGAACTGAGTCCCGTTATCGGATACCAGGGCGACCGGACACCCGTGCCGGTATATCAGGCGGTCGGTGAGTGCTCGGGCTACGGCTACGGCGGTGGCTTTTCTAAGCGGGACCATTTCGATCCACTTACTGAACCGGTCTTGTATGGTTAATAGCCAGGTATGGCCGCTAGTGGATCGAGGCAGGGGACCGATCAGGTCTACGGCGGCTTGTTCCCATGGTGCGCGGACAGAGGTGGCCATCATCCGACCAGCCGGTCGTTGTTGACTGGCCTTGTGCCGCGCACAATTAGCGCACCCTCGGACGTACCGGGCAATTTCCCGAAACATGCCGGGCCAGTAATATAGCTGGGCCACCCGAGCCAATGTTTTGGAAATGCCTAGGTGCCCGGCGGCCGGGTCGTCGTGCATTCGCTGAAGCAGGGCGGGTCGTTGGTCTGTAGGCACGCACTGCTTCCATTGCTCTTCGGCTGGTGTTTCCCGGAAGTCCAGATCGTGGAGTATATGCCTGTACAATCGTTGATCCTGGATTTTATAGTCCGGGTGATCGGTCGGATGTCTCCGTACTTCGGCTAGTTTACGGTGGTACCACCGGCATTTCGGCCGGGTCACCGCCAAAGCTTCCGGGAGGCGGGAGAGGGCATCTGCCACCTGGTTAAGTGTCCCGCGCCGGTACTGGATGTCGAAATCATGTTGTTGTAATTCGAACATCCAGCGGGCTAGTCGTCCGGTAGGGGCCTCGATGTGTTGTAACCACTTTAAAGCTTGGTGGTCGGTCACGACGGTGAATCGGTAGCCCTCGAGGTAATCCCGCATCCGGCGTATACCCCACACGACAGCCAAGCACTCTAGTTCGGTAGCGCTATAATTCTTCTCGGCTGCGTTGAGGGTCCGGCTGGCGTACGCGATAACCCGCTCTCCTTCGCCGAGGTGTTGGGTTAATACGGCCCCTAACCCGTGGGCGCTGGCGTCGGTTTGTAGTAGAAATGGTCGCGCAAAATCTGGACAGGCGAGGACAGGTGCGGTGGTTAAGGCCTGTTTTAGTTTCCGGAACGCGGTTTCTTCTTCTTTTGCCCAGGTCCAGCGCGCTCTCTTTTTAGTGAGTCGAGTGAGAGGGGCGGCGATGGTGGAGAAGTCAGCGATGAATCGGCGGTACCATGACGCTACCCCCAGAAATTGCCGAACCCTGCGGAGGGTCGTGGGGGCAGGCCAATCGGTAATGGCTCGCACTTTTTCTGGGTCCGTCCGGATTCCGTGCCGATCGATAACGTGTCCGAGGTACCGAAGACTTGGCCGGCAGAAGTGACACTTTTCTGGGTTGAGGCGGAGTCGGGCGTCACGGAGGCGGCGAAGGACTTCGGCCAAGTGGCCTAGGTGCTCCTCGAAAGTACGGGACGCGACAACTATGTCGTCCAAGTAGACGAGGACGTGTGGTTCTAACTCGGGTCCTAGCACGGTGTCGAGCAGCCGTTGGAAGGTGGCCGGTGCTGAATGCAGTCCGAATGGCATGACGCGGAACTGCATCAGCCCTCTCCCTGGCACCGTGAAGGCGGTTGCGGGGCGGCTCTCCGGAGTTAGTGGCACTTGCCAATACCCGCTGCGTAGGTCCAACGTGGACAAGTAGTGTGCGCCTCGTAGCTTATCTAAGGTGGCGGCAATGTGAGGCAGCGGGTATGCATCTTTTTCTGAGGCCGCGTTTAATCGGCGGAAGTCTATACAAAATCGGTAGGTCCCGTCTTTCTTCTTTGCCAGCACTATCGGAGAGCTCCAGGCGCTGGTGGAGGGCTCGATGACTCCTTCGGCTTCCATCTTTTGGACCTCTTGGTCGATCACGGCTTGCATGGCCGGATTACGGGGCCGATATCGTTGTTTAATGGGCGGCCCCGGTTTTAGCCGAATTTGGTGTGTGGCTTTGTCGGTCGGGCCGCGGACCGATTCGAACTTTGGAAGTTCGTTATTTAGAAAGGCCTGTAGCCTTAGCGCCTCGCTGGTAGTTCCTGGGCTGATACTGGCTGTCGCGATTCCATCTTTGGTTGTTGTCTCGGTGACAGGTCTGGGCGGCGGGCGCAGCTCGACTCCTAATTTCGCCCAGAGGTCTATGCCTATTAGTACGGCGTTGTCTAGTTGTGGTAGTACGGAGAAGCGGTGGCGGTACGATTTTCCTCGTAACCTGACCGTTGCTTCGATGGTCTCGGCAATGGGGACTTGCGTCCCGTCGGCCAGGCGTATCTGGGCTGCCTTGAGATCTGGGCTAGACGGTGTGCGGTTGATTCGGCGGGCCGTTTCAGCGTTTACGAATGAGATTTCTGAGCCGGAATCGAGGAGGCCCCACAAATGTTGTCCGGCGATCTGGATCCGGAGGTGCGGTCTCGGGTTGTATTTTAGGCCGAGTTGGGCCGGACGACGGCCGCGACGTCTCCGGCCCGCACCCCGTTTCCCGTCGGGGGGTGGCAGTCACGGGTGAGGACCCCGTCCTTGCCACATCTCGAGCAGAATTTCTTCGGAGGTCGCTGGCAGTGCAGGCGTGTATGTCCTCGTTGCTTGCACCTCCAGCAACATTCCTCCCGATTGTAGACCGCGGAAGCTACAACCGGGGTGTGGCTTTGCGGCACGTCCCTTCGTCGTTCCTGTCTTCGGCGGTCGGCCTCTTCGTATTCGGTGGCTCGGATGCTCAGATCCCCGACGCTGAGCACGTCCGCCCGACGGATGTACAATTGGTACTCCGGATCCATGTTTTCGTAGAGCTGTTCCAGTTGGTCTAGGGGTGAATATCCCCCGGCGCGCCGCATCATGGTCAGGACCTCGGTGGCGTACTTTTGGAAGGACTCTTTAGGGCGTTGTTGACGTCCCTGGATCGTCCTTTTCATCTGTCTCTCATACCCGCTTGGCAGGTATTGCTGGCGGACAGCTTGGCGAAAGTCGGCCCAGCTGGCTATGGTATCGCGGATGTTGCGATACCACAGCAGGGCGTCTCCCCGTAAGAGTTCGGGTAGCCCTAACAGCATCTGGGCGTCGGTGTAGCCGTAGCCCAGGCACAGCTCTTCCGTACGCTCGAGGAATGCCAGGGGGTCCTTGCCCTCGAAGTGGCACCCCCATTTTCGGATCTGGTCCATGATCCTGGCTGGTTCAACAGGTGTCGGGGTGGTAGCTTCTTCGTCTTTGGTTGGGCTTCCGGTGGCCATTTCGACGTTGATAGTGGGCACAGGTAGGTGAGTTCGAAATAGCGCGGGGTTTTGCCCGACAAATCGGCGGAGGCGTCGGCGGACCTCGTCTAAAGTTCCTTGGCTATCGATTCCGTGTCTTTTGGCCAAGGCAATAGCTTCGGTTTTTGATAATTGATTTACCCACGCGGGCATCTGGATAGGCTTAAGCGAGTCGGGATCTCCACTGGGCAGGTCCCTGTTCGGGCGCCATGTAACGGTTCACCTTTCCCGACGCCGCGGATCGGCTCGCCGGTTCCAGGATTCGGGAGGAAGGGGGAGATTCAGACTCGCTTATTCCTTATTAACAATACTTTGGTTTATTCAAAAAGAAACAAGTAAACAAAATGATTGTTGGCATAAAGCCTAAATAGAGAAACTTATTGACTACTCGGTATAAACGAAATGTTTGTTGGCATGAAGCCCTAAATAGAGAAACTTATTGACTACTCGGTATAAACAAAATAAGGAGGCGTATAGCCTGTAGCGGTGTCCGGAAAAGATTTACAAATTACCCGGTATAACTTAGGGATACGGTGTACGGAGGCGTATAGCCTATGGCAGGAAGAAACCGGAAACCGGGAAACCCGGCGTAATGACGAGAAACCCGTCACCCGGTGTATAGCAGGAAGAGACCGGAAACCGGGAAACCCGGCGTAACAACGAGAAACCCGTTGCCCGGCGTGTAGCAGGAAGAGACCGGAAACCGGGAAACCCGGCGTAATGACGAGAAACCCGTCACCCGGTGTATAGCAGGAAGAGACCGGAAACCGGGAAACCCGGCGTAACAACGAGAAACCCGTTGCCCGGCGTGTAGCAGGAAGAGACCGGAAACCGGGAAACCCGGCGTAACAACGAGAAACCCGTTGCCCGGCGTGTAGCAGGAAGAGACCGGAAACCGGGAAACCCGGCGTAACAACGAGAAACCCGTTGCCCGGCGTGTAACAGGAAGAGACCGGAAACCGGGAAACCCGGCGTAATGACGAGAAACCCGTCACCCGGTGTATAGCAGGAAGAGACCGGAAACCGGGAAACCCGGCGTAACAACGAGAAACCCGTTGCCCGATACTAAAGGTAGGAGGCCAGAAACCGAGAAACCCGGCGTAACAACGAGAAGCCCGTTGCCTGGCTAGGAGGTCCGGAACAGGACTGGTGCCGGCTCATCCGTCGAGCCGGCTTATATACCCTGCCGGCGGTTCCCCCACTCTACATCGAGGCTGTGGTGGGGGTAACGCCGGCGTCGTAGTGGGGCGCCTCTGGGGGTTGTAGTGGGGCGCCCCTGGGGTAGGGTGACCCGTGTATCAGTTATGATTTTGTGCTTAGGGGCGCCTTAGGCGCCATAGCCTCAAGTGGCGGGCGGGTGATCGGCCCGCGAGGCGTTAGTAACGGCTACGCCGTTACAATTGTATCTCCGTATATAAGAATAAAGTCAATAATTTTGGTTTAGGTTTTCACACCCACATTTGCGTTGAGACTACTGCGAGAGAGAAGTAGGTTTATTTTTAAGAAGGCTTCTGGTAAGTCGCAAGTTGTAAGAAACTTTGGCTTTATATAATCCTGCTATTAGAGCGACATAATAAGATTTAAATTCTGGAAAGATATTTGCATTTTTTAATATTTGGCAAATTCCGGGACCAATAAAAAAATGTATTAAAGTAATGTCGATCTGTATTATTTCTATATAAAGTCTAATATCTTGTTATAAAATTTTATTTCAAAAAATCGTATTTACGTTATAATTACGTGTTGAGAGCTGATATTTGGATTTTAAAGTTAAGTAAATCTCTTTGGATATAATAGTAAAGTCATTCATTTTGGTTTAAGTTTTTTCACACACACATTTTCATTGAATCTTGAAGTAGATTTATTTTTTAGAAGGCTTCTGGTAAGTCTACATTTCACGAGAATTTTGTCTCATATAATCCTGCTATTAGAGCAACATAATAAGTTTTAAATTCTGTAAAGCTATTTGCATTTTTGAGTATATGGCATTTTCTGGGACAGCATAAATTTATGTAAGGTATTGCTTTTTCGTATTATTTCCATTAAAATTTTAATTTCTAGTTATATTTTACTTTAAAATATCATATTTACATTATAATTAAGTGTTGAAAATGGATTTGTAGATTAAAACAATTTAAATTGAATATTCGGGTATAATGCATTAATTTTTGTTTGCATGTCCACACACATCAATGCATTAATGGTCGAAATAATTCTATTTTAAGAAGAGCTTCTGGTAAGTTTAAAGTTGTTGAGGAATTTATGTCATATAATTTTCGCTGCGTGGGGGACGTTTTAAATTCAGAAGTATTTGCATTTTTAAACATACGGCATGTTTCGGGACCGATAACATTTTTTTTTAATTATCGCGTCTTTGTAGTATTTCATTATAAATTTTTATTTGCAGTTTTAATTGCTACTTTAAAAGATCATATTCACATTATAATTACATGTTGCGATCTGATATTTGGATTAAAGGTATGTAAATTATGTCTTTGTATATAACAATAAAATCAGTAATTTTGGTTTAGGTTTTCACATTTACACTTGCATTGAAACTTAAGAAGTAGGTTTATTTTTAAGAAGACTTTTTTAAGTATACAATTATCGAGAATTTTGTTTTATATAGTCCTGCTTTTAGAGTGACATAATAAGTTTTAAATTCTGAAAAGATATTTGCATTTTTAAACATACGGCATGTTTCGGGACCGACAAAACTTTCTTAAATTGTCCTCTTTGTTAATACAAAATGAAATAATTTTCATTATAAATTTTAATTTTCAGTTATTAATTTCTACTTTAAAAGATCATATTTACATATAATTATTTATTGAGAGCTGACTTTTTTTTATTAAAACCATGTGAATTAAATCTTTGGATATAATAGTACTCTCAATAAACTTTGTTTTAGGTTTTCACATACACTTTGCATTGAAACTTAAAGTAGTTTTATTTTAAGAAAGTTACTGGTAAGTCTACATTTATCAAGGATCTTATTTCAAATAATTCTGCTATTAGAATAAGTATTATGTATTTAGATTTAAAAAATTATTTGCATTATTGAACGTACGGCATGTTCCGGGACCGATTAAATTTTTTAAATATAATGTTTCTTTGGATTATTTCAATTAAAATTTTAACTTTCAAGTATTAAATTCTACTTCAAAAGACCATATTTACATGTAATTATGTGTTGACAGTTGATTTTTGTATTAATACCATGCAAATTAAATTTTCGGATGGAATAATATCGACAGTAAATTTTGGTTTAGATTTTCACATACACATTTACATTGAAACTTGAAGTAGTTTTATTTTAAGAAGATTTCTGATAAGTCTACAGTTATCGAGAAGTTTTTTATAATTCTGCTATTAGAGCAACATAATAAGTTCTAAATTATTCAGACATTTGCATTTTTGAACATACACAGCATGTTCCGGGATTAGTAAAGCTTTTTTTAAATATTGTCTCTTTTTATTCTTTTATAAGTCTTAATTCGAAATTATAATAAATACTACTTCGAAAGATCATATTTACATTTTGATTAACTACTGAAAGCTGATTTTTTTAATTTAATACGGTATAAATTGAATGTTTATATATAAGAATAATATCACTAGTTTTGATAATTTGTAAATTTGCACACATTATTTGCATTTACACTTGAAGTAATATTATTTTGAGAAGGCTTCTGGTGAGTTCTTCTAAATTTGTCGACGTTCTTTTATATAATCTTACTATTAGAATGACTTGTGTTTTAAGTTCTGGAAAATTATTTGCATTATTGAAAATACGGCATTTTCCAGGACCGTTAAAATTGTTTGAAAATATTGTATCTTAAATTTGTATTATTTCTATAAATCTTAATTCAAATTCTGAAGTAATAAATTATTCTGCGAAAAATATTTTCATTATAATTAGTTAAGTACTGATTTATTTTTGTTAATTTTTATTTAAACTTGAGCTTGGTGAATATAACCATAATGTAAATAATTTTGATTTGCGTTTTAATAAGTTTTCATTAACATTTGGAGAAATCTTCTGACATGTCTAAACTTTTTGTGTTTATTTTTTCATATAATTCTGTTATTAACTATGTATTACGTTTCAAGGTTTGCAAAGTTGTTTGCATTCGTGAATATTTCGGGATCAGTGTAAGTTTTCTTAAGATAGTGTCTCTTTGTATATGTAGAAATCTTATTTCTATATCAATAAATTTGAAATATCATATTTTATTATAATAATCTTATAATAACTGATGTTAACTAATGATTTTATTATTGCTATAATGAAGAAATATGTTTCTCTCTTTTCTCGGTATTGCAATAAAATCAATAATCTTCATTTTATTAAATTCTTATTATTTTTTATTACAATCTGGTTGTTTGAATATAACGACAATAACAACAATTTTAATTTCTTTTCATCATTTCTTACTAACATTTGCAATATTGCTTTTTTAAAATTGCTTTTAGTAAGCCTAAAATTTTGAAGTTATAAAAATATATCAAGTAATTATATCTTTGCGTTTAGAAATCATGTATATTTATGAAATGTATATATTTGTATATGCAATAATTATATATTATAAAAAATTTATTATTTTCTTTGTATAGGTATATCTTGAAAAAGATTTATGTCCTACGGCAGTTTCCAGGACGTTCTGGAACCTGCCATTTAGATACAATGGCAGATTCCAGGTCTGTACATTTAGATGTATATACATTTAAATGTACAGACCTGGAAACTGCCATATAGTTCTAAATTAAATGTACAGACCTGGAAACTGCCATACACCGAAACGTACATGTATACATTTAAATATATGGCAGTTTCCAGGTCTGTACATTTAGATGTATATACATTTAAATGTACAGACCTGGAAACTGCCATATAGTTCTAGATTAAATGTACAGACCTGGAAACTGTCATACATCGAAATGTACATATATACATTTAAGTGTATGGCAGTTTCCAGGTCTGTACATTTAATGTATATACATCTAAATGTACAGACCTGGAATCTGCCATTTCATCTAAATGGCAGTTTCCAGGGCGTCCTGGAAACTGCCGTGGGACCTAAATTTTTTCCAGGTCAGTCCTGGAAAATGCCAAATGTCCCGGAATCTGCCAATACGGGATGTCAAAAGTCCCGGAAACTGGCCCGGGACAAACATATATATATATATATATATATTATATATATATATATTGATAAAATGTTACAAATAAAATTCAGAAAAAGAATAAATAAATGATCTTCAATTAAATGATTATCTCCATAATTTTATCTTATTCAAATTCTGAATTTCTTTCTAGCTAATACGTACAGCGCATATCGAATGTATGTGAAATAATTACCACATGTACGAGGTGTGTTCAAAAAGTATCGCGAATTTTGAATTTCCGCGGGTTACGTATATTCGATTTTCGATTTTTTTGTGGCGTTATGTTGGTACTCATGTTTCTCATTTATGCCGACAAGTACGGCCATTTTAAATGTTCAGTTAATTTTTGACAGCTGCTTTGCTTGCACGTGTTTTGGCTCGTCTTCGATTTTTGCCTATTCCAAAAAATGGATCAAAGAATCTGTATCAAATTTTGTGTGAAAAACAAAATTAAGTGCGCGGACGCATTCCGAATGTTGACTGTGGCATATGGTGAAGCTACCTTGGACCGAAGCAGCGTTTATCGGTGGTACAAATGTTTTCCGAGGGCCGAGAAGATGTGAACGACGAAGAGCGTGCCGGACGCCCGAGCACGTCAACAACAGACGAAAACATTGATGAAGTGAAGAAAATAGTATTGGTCAATCGTCGAATCACCGTTAGAGAAGTTGCTGAGGACCTAAACATATCGATTGGCTCGTGCCATTCGATTTTTACCAATGATTTGGGCATGACACGGGTCGCCGCGAAATTCGTACCAAAATTGCTCAATTTCGACCAAAAACAGCATCGCATTAACAACACACTAATAATGCCGCAGCCACCGTATTCCCCAGATCTGCCCCTTGTGACTTTTTCTTGTTCCCGAAACTGAAGAGGCCCATGAAAGGACGACGCTACGCTACGATTGAGGAGATAAAGACGGCATCGAAGGAGGAGCTGAACAAGATCACAAAAAATGATTTTTTGAAGTGCTTCGAGGATTGGAAAAAACGTTGGCACAAGTGTATAATATCTGGTGGGGATTACTTTGAAGGGGACAAAATAGATATTCATGAATAAATAAATAATTTTTGAAAAAACACAAAATTCGCGATACTTTTTGAACACACCTCGTATGTACATGGCATATTTAAAGTATATACATAGGTATATTCTAAAGATATGTAATGTATGCCCTACGTATATACATATATGTATATAAATTTCATTACCTACGTATATACATAGAATGTGAAAAGTACATACAGCGTATATTAAATGTGCATACAAATATGTATATCCTATGTATATACATATATGGATATAAATTTCATTACCTATGTATATAAATAAAATGTAAAAAGTATATACATCGCATATTATACGTATGTACATAGCATGTTTACAGTATATACATAAGTATATTTCAAAGATATGCAATGTATGTCCTATGTATATACATATGTGGATATAAATTTCATTACTTATGTATGTACGTAGAGTGTGAAAAGTATGTACAGTGCATATCATATGTATGTGAAATATTACCACAAGTATGTACATAGCATGCCTACAGTATATACATAGATACACTGAAAAAAAGAAGTTAATCTAACAAAATATTTAAATGAATACGTGCAACTACCATAATTGTAAATATTTATTTAAATTAAGCAAAGATATATTTAAATCATCAAAATACTGTATATTTAACTGTATATTTTATTAATTTAAATATATCTTTGCTTAATTTAAATAAATATTTAGTTGCACGTATTCATCTAAATATTTTGTTAGATAAACTATTTTTTTCAGTGTATCTGTTAGATAAATATTTTTTTTTCAGTGTATCAACGTGATGAATGAAAATAATCTTATAATATAAGTATGTCAGTTTTATTTTGTAAAAGAATTATTTTAATACTTTTTAAAACTTCTAAATTTTATAGTACTTAGTTCAGACAATATAAATTATATTTGAAACAAATGCGATTACAAATTATATTTAAAAACTAAATATAGGGTAAACTCAGGTAAGATGGCCATACAGAAAAGATGGCCATATAGGCTGGTTTTTTTATTTATAAGTTAAATAATGCATTTGTTTAGTAATTTTCAAAGATTAAACAATCATATATAGTAGGCCAACTAAACGAGCAAATAAATAAGATGTAAAAATTTTTTTATTAATAGTTAAATCATTAAATTAACATTCCGTTACAGAATCGATATAAATTGTAAACGTTTCGACTGCACTACAGTCTTTATCAATACATAAAAATTAAATATTAAAATATAAAGTTAGATGTTAAAAATACAAAGTTAGTTAAATATTAAAATATAAAATTGAAACGATTCTTCGCTGTTGACCAATAGATATGCAAGGCGATTGGTCTGAGATGCCAAGTTATGCGACATTTGAGCATGCTACGGATATAATACGCGAATTAAATCAATGTCAGAGAAAATTAAAAAATCTTTCAACTTACATTATCGTTTTAACAAGTCCTTTTCCCCGATATTTCAAGTGTGTGTTGCGAAGTCTGAATACCAAATGTCAAAATAGAGAGCGTGATGTATTTATTTATTACCAATGTTTTTTCTAAATTATGATTCAGCAAATTTTTTAAGTATGTCAAAATAACTACTGTCTAACAATTCGGTGTCTGTATTTAAATTAATTCCATTTTTCTGTTCTTTAATGTGGATCATTTCAGATATTAGTCTTTTATGGTAATTCTTTTCATGATCCATAATTTTAATATTGTCCCAGTCAAATGTATGTTGTTCGTTTAGAATGTGTTCCGTGATAACTGAATGTCTAGCAGAGTCTAATTTAATATTATTTTTATGTTCTTTAAGTCTCGTTCCTAACTGTCTTTTTGTCTGTCCGACATATGTGGCGTCACAATCGTTGCAATTCAATTTGTAAATAACGTTAGAATTCGTGGGGCAATTATTTTTGTCCTTTTGAACTTTTATGAAGTCATTCAATTTTTTAATGCAACGATATCCTACCACTACGTCAGGTCTTCTTATTGCTGAAGCAACTTTCTCAGATATTGATTCTATATATGGTATGACAAAATATTTAATGTTAGTATTAGTATTATTAGTATCTGTTATATTGTTATTATTAGGCTTGTTAAATTTCTTAGTTGAGAGATTTTTTAATCTGCGTTTTATTTCTGTGAAAATTAGATCAAGAGGATAACCATTGGATAGCAAAATGTTAATAGCTTTCTCTATATTTTTTTTGTGAAATTGCGGATGTGATAGTAATAAAGCTCTATCTACCAAGTTATAAATTGTTCCTATTTTATGACAAGTCGGATGATTTGAAAAAAATGAAAGTAATCTACCTGAGAATGTCTTTTTATGATACCAATCTAAATAAATTTTGTTATCTATTACTTTGATCATTATGTCTAAAAAGCTTATACAACGATTATCCTCCTTTTCCAATGTAAATTGTAGTCTATCGTTATAATTGTTGAATTCGTTCAAAACATATGTAATATTGTCAGCGGAAGTGCATAAAATAATGTCGTCTACATAACGGAAATAGAAAGTCATTTCGCAATTTAAATTACTAATTACTAATGTTTCCAAGTCCTGCATGACTATATCGGCAATGATCGGAGAAAGTGGGGAACCCATAGGAGTCCCATAAATTTGTTTGTAAGTTATGTTATTAAAAGTGAAAAATGTAGAAGTTAATATAAATTTTATCATACCTATGAATTCATTTTTGGGAATCTTTGTGTGTGACTCTATAAAATGCCATCTATTATTGATACCGTTTAATGCAAGATCTACGGAAACATTAGTAAATAATGAAACAACGTCCAATGAAGCTATTATGTCGGTATCTTGTATTGTTTTCCCTGATAGAATGTTGCATATATCAAAACTGTTATTTACAAAACTGTCCGCTCTAGGAAGGCTATCTTTTAAAATTTTATGAAAGAAAGAAGCAATATTATATAGAGAAGTATTTATTGAGGAAACTATTAATCTAAAAGGAATATTTTCCTTGTGGATCTTGGGGAGCTGTTTTGTGGAATCTATTACTAGCAATAAAAAATGAGGAAAAAAATTTTTTATAAAAAAAATTAGTGTTACCTTGAATTTTTTTTAATAAAATCATATTTTTTTTATATAAATCGATTCTCAATATTCTGCATAAGTTGTAATGTAGGATGGCCAAAAAAAGCGAATAGCTTATGAGATTTATTATACTTTCATAATGTACATAAACTATGAAATATCTCATGAAATCATTTTCTGATTATTTTATTCCAATTTTAAATCAATTGGTGTAAAGAAAACACAGATATAAATAAAGATATAAATTGTAAACCAGCAGCTACATATTTTCTTTAAAACTCAAATATCTCGTAAACTTTTCACTTTTTCACAATTTTATCTTTATAATTTTTGATGCAGAATATTGTAACAAATTGATTTAGATTGAATATGATGCTTTTATTTAAAAAAAAATTATGACATTCATTTTTTCATGAAAAAAATTTTTTACAAATTTTTCTGTTACGTAATAGCCTTGAAACAAATTAATTTGTACAATATAAATTTTTTAATTATCAGAAACGTCTCAAATATGCGCACCATTACATTAAATACTGTGTATATGTATATACAGGGTGTCTCATTTTAATCGCCTGAGGCAAATATTTTTAAAAATATTAGATACAAAAAAATGTTTCAAACAAAAGTTATTTAACTTCGAGGGTAACATAAGATGATGTCATTGGTTTGACATTGGATAGTCGTTTGTAGGTCTCATGAATGTCACCTTGAATTTTTTAAATGGAATCCTCTATTTTTTATTATATATTCTTGTAGCTTATCTTGATAGCTTTCCAAAACCTTATAATAAGTATTTTTTCATGGAGTACTCTTTGAGTTATAAAGGTTCAATAAAGCAATTTTTTGACAAAATGTAAAATATCTTGTAAAATATTACATTTTCGGTAATCATACCTTTTTGCACGGAAAGATGAGACCAACGAATTAGTGTAAAAAAACACATAGTTGCTTATAAAAAAAAGTATGCAGCTGCATATTGAATATTAAATTTTTTTAAAAGAATTATCTGTTTTCCTTACACGATATTTTACATTTCAAACGATAATTCAAACTACATTTCAAATATTCACGATATTCTTCATGTCAAAAATTGTTAACTTTAAACGTTTATAACTCAAAGAGTACTCCATGAAAAAATACTTTATTATAGGGTTTTGGAAAGCTATCAAGATAAGCTACAAGAATTTTTATATAATAAAAAATAGGGGATTCCATTAAAAAAATTCAAAGTGACCTTCATGTGACTTACAAACGACTATCCAATGTCAAACCAATGACACCATCTTATGTCACCCTCGAAGTTAAATAACTTTTGTTTGAATCATTTTTTCGTATCTCTAATATTTTTAGAAATATTTGTCTGACAATGAGACGATTAAAATGGAACACCCTGTATATATTTATATGTATGTATGTGATTTATATAAAATAACCGAATAAATTATTTGTGAAATTTGCATACATGAAAAAATAGTTTATATCGACATATTCAGTACAAAGGGGACATCATATAGTAATAAACGATTATTTGATGAGTAGAAACATTGAGGGCATTACAAAGTCAACTTCATTTTTTAAAATGGAATGCTATATTTTTTATTTTATAGGCTTTTTAAATACAAGTTTATTGATATTACATACAGATATTCAAAGTCATAAATACATAGTAAAATAAAAGTCAAATGTTTGACTTGTATTCCAATTGTAATAAAAATTTGAAGTATTGACTTTGGACTTGACGACACGGATAAATTTTATGTGTCAAATGATGTACTGCTTCTCTTACTTCTAATAAAATATTTTTAAGTGTTGCAGTTATTCGAGCAATCATATGTATAATATAATTATTATGAGTTCTTTTATAGTCATTCAGAATACACAATGCTTTTCATATATTCCCATAATAAATATAATTTATCAGATTGGACTCAGGTCATTAGATTACATTCTCTTAAGGGGTAACACCACTGTAACGGCCCAAAAAATTGCACTTTTTCGACATTTTTTTTTTAATGAAAGGAAATGAAATAAAGTATTAATACTCCGTGAAGTTAATAAGCATATATTGAAGTACTTGTAAAAATTTTTTCATAAAATAATATTACAAAATGGCGGAATGGCAGCCATATTTCCTGATGCTCCTTTAAATAAAGGGGTCTGCGGCAAGCAGTGTAGCCGTTGGAAATTTGAACCAAGAACAAATAAAAAAATTCCTCATGATCTTCAATGGTATATCTAGTACAATATTATTCTGGGCATAAAAGTATTAAGGTATGATAATCGAAAAATGAATATTTCCCAAGATATTTTGTATTTTATGTCAAAATACTGCAAATTTGCAGCCTTATAACTCGAAAAATACTTAATGAAAAAATATTTTATTGTAGTGTTTTGGAAAGATCTTGAAGTCAGTTATAAAAGTATGCAAGAAAAAATATAGTGTTCCATTTAAGAAATTGAAGTTGACTGTCACGTAACCTTCAAATGGCTATTCAAGGTCAAATCAATGACACCATCTCATGTCCCCCTTGAAACCATACAACTTTTATCTGAAACATTTTTGTCTTAAATTTTTGAATTTTGAGAAATTTTAGTGCAAAGATTAAAATGGCTTACCCTGTATATAAATATATATATATATATATTTGTATGTATGTATGTATGTAGGTGTAATTTTATAAGAACATTCAAATAGACGTTTAAAATGCAATTTTTATTTTTATTTTTAATTTTTATTTTAATTTTTTTTTATTAAAATGCAATTCTCAATTTTTTTTATCTGAAAGATAATGAAATCCTTTGTTTATTTTTTCATGTATAATTGATAATTATTATTATAGTTTTTATAGTAGTTAGTGCCAGAGGCGGTCTATTCGTGTGCTGGTTTAAAAAATAATTCCAGAGGCGATCTATTCGTGTGCTGGTTGTTTTAAAAAATAATTCCAGAGGCGATCTATTCGTGTGCTGGTTGTTTTAAAACTGTAATTCCAGAGGCGATCTATTCGTGTGCTGGTTGTTTTAAAACTGTAATTCCAGAGGCGATCTATTCGTGTGCTGGTTGTTTTAAAAAATAATTTCAGAGACGATCTATTCGTGTGCTGGTTGTTTTAAAAAATAATTCCAGAGGCGATCTATTCGTGTGCTGGTTGTTTTAAAAAATAATTCCAGAGGCGATCTATTCGTTTGCTGATAACTGTACAAAATATTTTACCCCGGATGCAGTTTGCATGTGCGCAAAATTCTCAGAAGCGATATTGCAATGTTGAAACTTTATAACTTATCATGTGATAGTGACTTTCACGTAATCTTTATGACTGTGCAAGGTCAACACTAATGGTACTATTTTATGGTTCCTTTGAAACCGTACAACTTTTGTTGTTTTATTATAAAATGCATTGAAACAAAGAGATATTAGGGGTAGTAAAAATGGGACACCTTGTATAAATACACACACGCATACATATGTGTATATGTATGTGTAACAACCTGTATATATAATTTTTATATAATTATAAATTATATAAAATGGGACACCCTGTATATGTATGTGTGTGTCGATTGACAACTTTTTTATTGCGACATCTGTCGAGTTTTGTCGATAATTATATTTAAAAAATCTTCATTATCGACCCTATCGGAGTTCGCCCGTGCATTTAGGATCCCCTTAAGTATCACTTTCCGTTTTTGATACAAAATGTACTAATAAAGTGTTAATTTACCAGCATCAAAATTTCGAGGAATGTTACATTCGGTCGATTTAGTTACAACCTCGGTTGGTATATTTTGAACTAAGTTTCCATCTAGAAAAATAGTAAAATTAATTATTATATAGAAACTCAAAAATATTAGAGAAAATAAATGCTTACCACTTGATATAAGAGGGCTTGTGGGGGGATAACTATTAATATCTGATTCATACCGTGACAAATCAGAAGAGTCATTGTCAGACAAATACTTCGTCGATCTGTTTCTTTTCCCTTTTGGTTTACTATGTTGTTTCCTACATTCATCATTTTGCGACGAAAGATCAGACGTATATTTAGCCTTATTTGCTTTCCGTTGAGCAACAGATAGATCTTCTAAAAATAAGATTTGAAGACTTTTATGACTGTGCATAAATAAAGTATTATTATAATAAATCGCTGTCTCTATTTGTAAATTGTTTAATTAGTTGCAAAATAGTTTCTTAATTTTCATTTATTAATTCTTTTATTTTATTAATTTTTTTTATTTCAATAAAAAAGATAGTTTAGTTATATAAATAAAAAATATATAAAATACTCATCTTACCATAGCTACCTAAAATGTCAACTTTATGAAGATTCCAATCAGATTCTGGCGTTTTCTTGAATTTTATAAATTCATTAATTTTCCTTGAAGTCCAATGCGATGAGGGCCAATTGCATTCTTTTATATTTTTTAAGTACCAAGATTTTGGTATTGCTTCAACCGTATCTTCATTTGCAAACTTAACGATGTACCAACCCATTTGCAAGTAAAGTTAATATACGTTATATGTTAAAATTTTTTATATTGCTTGAGTAAAGAAAATAATTCTATAACATAAAGTTACAAAACATAATAAATATATTACATAAAAACATAAATTTACTAGACAACATAAATATTGCATATTATTTGATAAAGTTTCACTTTAATATAAACTAGAAAGTTTATTTTTATCTTAAAAATGTATATTTACTAATATAAGTTTATTAAAAATAATTATTTTCAAAACGCAGTTAAGTAAAACTACGATTTAAATCACTTAATTCAAATGAAGCTAATCCTAGCATTTCGATTTATAAATGCAGCATTGGAAATGAAACATATTGATTATTGTAAATAAGAACTATTAATTTTTTATTGATGTGTGTAATAGGCCACATTTTGAGTGAACTGTTGATTTTTCGAATATATTGTATATCAAAAAAAGATGACGAACATGGTTTAGTAAAAAAGTCTTTATGTCTTCTATATTCGTATCCTAATAATATTTCAAAATTCTTATAGCAACAAAAATTTTTTACTTCAACGATAGTTTTATCTTTAAGTTCAATAAACCTATCAGCCTCTTTTGAAACATGTATACAATAATTAATAGTTTCATATTTTTTATACTGAGGTGAAGTACAACCCTCGATTAAAGGACCTCCATTGTGTTCTATAGAGTATTTTTTAGAAGTATTAATTGATTCAAATTCCGTAACATTTTTTTCTTCGACAATTCGACGTACAACTTGTTCCAACGCGTGAGAAGATTTTCGAATTTTATTTTTCAAACATTGCATATAATTTTCGAATATAAAAGCGCTAAAATTATCGAGTGAACCAAATAATCTAACACAATCACTCAAATGCAAAAAGTTATGAATATTATGCGAAATAAAATTTGGCCCATATAGTTTTTGCGAATTTTTGATAAAATGTTTAAATAGATTATGAGCATATGAAATATAATTTTCATAGGAAGAATAATATTGATTGATCAATATTGAACTAGCTAAACTAAGTACAATAAAATTATTATACATCGTGGAAGATATAATATCTTTTAAGATTATTGGGCCAGTATAAAGCAAAAGTAATCGAAATTCAGTTGCTTTGTATCTTTTGCATTCAGTAATAGAGCGAGTTTTTCGAGAAAACTCACACGGAATATGACTCCTCAATCTTAAAAGACGTTCAGAAATTTTACTAACATCACGAGCACGTAACTTATATGGAGGTCTACCATAAATCCATCCATACTTTTTGTTACAAAAAAAACTTTTTGTACCGCCAAGTAAAAGACAATGCATATAGTCTATAGGAACGTTATCAATAATATTAAAATTTAGAATCTTTAAGAAAATACTAGTGCCAATGTGATGTTCAGGTTGAATTTTATTTTCGAAATGAATAATCTGATCTTTTTCGGAGATTTTCAAAATCGACAAAACACAGTACTTTATCAATCATGTCTCCTTCTATATCACATTTGGTGCACGAAAATTAACCCGAATGTCCCTTTAATAGCTAAAATGTGTGATTTTGCAGGTGTATCACAAATCAACATTGACAACTTGAAATAGCATCTTATAGAATTGATGTATATTCCATTTTTTGATAATTCTATACATTTGTTTACAAAATCAGTACAAAACTCACTTACATTGGGTTTTACAGTGCCATAATACAAAGCTACTAAAAAAACTTTATTTTTAATTTTGTCAATTGATTTGACAGTACATAATATTGGCCAAAAAGAGCTATTCGTACTTTTAGATAGAGGTAGACCGTCAATATTTGCTGCTAGTAAAATTTCTTCATTGTGTTCAATTCTTACATTTTGTTTATTACATAAGTTATTTAAAGTTTCATTTATTCCAAAATAATAGTATAATCCTGATCCTAGTTTTTTTCCATGTGTATTATTTGGCGTTTTTAAAAGTGTTCTCGCATCTTTGGGTAAATAATTATAGCCGGCTTCTTCTCGTAAAATGTTTAACAAATTATTAAGGGTTGAGTGAGTTACATTTTCATAAATGGCCCATTTTTTTAACTTTGACTCAAAAACATGCTCTTTATTTTCAACTATAATAACAGCATGATTAGTGTTTGATATGTCGACACTCTGAACGTTATCACAATTAAAATTTCTTGTATTAATAAATACATCAATATCATTATTATTATTTAGGTTATTATTATTATTATTATTATTATTATAAGAAATATTGTCAATATTAGTATCAGGTTTGCTACTTGAGCTACTTTCAAAAATATTTGGTGTATTAGATTGTGAGTTATTAGTTTCTATTTCAAAAGTATCAGGGTTAAGAATATTGATTATAGTTAAAGATTGATTTAATCTCTTTCGAAGTTGTCTAGAAAATTTACTTTTTTTATTAATATTATCCATAACTAATTTTAAATACTATTCAAATATTTTGTAAATTTACTTGCAAATGTAACAAAAACTTTTAATAATTCTGTAAAAAAATTAATATTGGCTATTAATAATGTAAAAAGATGAAATGTGAAAATCTAACAGATAATGTTGTTCAATACGCATAACAAAATATTTATTTAAATAAAGTAAAAATATATTTAAATCAATAAAATATGCTATCTACAATTAAGTAGGTACTTTATCAATTTAAATATATTTTTGCTTTATTTAAATAAATATTTTGTTGTGCGTATTGAACTAAATTATCTGTTAGATTGAATATTTTTTTTTTACAGTGTACTATTTGCGAAAAATTATATAACAGTAGTATGAAAATTAGATCCATAACTTTTGTGATGTGCTCCGGTAAATTTTAATACTTTTTAAAAAACTAGGGTGTATATTTATTCCAAAACAAATGAAAACATCATTTAAACATGTACAAATAATACAAATGTTTATACATATAATTATGAACCTATGACATATGATAAAATTATGTAGGAATGTAATTGCTGAAGAAAAAAATTTCAAAAATACACAAAAAAAATTCAAGAAAACAAACAATTTCATGACATAATAAAGTTATACTATACTGTAAATTTTTAATAGAAATTTTATATAGAAATAGTATAAAACCTAGTTTAAATATGTTAATTGTTTAAAGGGGATCAATACTGTAACGGCTTAAAAAAGTAGCCCTTTTTGCGAATTTTTTGTAACATCCATAAAGCAGATAGATAAATAATGTTTTTGCATTAAATTGTTATTCTTTGAATTATTAAAAAATATTTTTTATTTGATTAAATACATTTTTATTTTAATATAAAATGTGTCTGTAGTAAACTCTGCATTATTTATCGGTTTTATTGCACCTGGGATCCTTAAAAGTCATTTGAAATTAAAAAACCCAAAATTTTTTTTAAGTATATATGGTAAATGTAGTTTCAGTTTAGCGTACAGATTTCTTTTTACAATTAAAATTTCCTATTTTTATGATTTGTACGAAACGGTTTTTTTTTTTAATTTTGAAATTTTTTTTAAAAATGCGCTATTTTACAAATAATGAAGACATTAAAATTTCTGTACGCTTAACTAAAACTAATACATTTATATATTTCAAAAAAATCTTGACTTTTTAAATTTCAGATGACTTTTAAGGACTCCACATGCAAGGTCGATAGATAACACAGAGTCTACTACAAATACATTTCATATTAAAATAAAAATGTATTTAACTAAATAAAAAAATATTTTTTAATAGTTCAAAGAACAATAAATTCAATGCAAAAACATTTATTTAACTACCTGCTTTATGGGCATCTCAAAAAATTCGCAAAAAAGAGCTACTTTTTTTTAGCCATCACAGCGTTGATCCCCCTTAAAGACTACTGTGACCAACCGGAAAAATAGATAATTTTTAAGCATGGATTACGAAGAAATATAAAAAAAACTATAAACTTGTAATTTAATACTTTATTTAGGTACACGATAAAAAAATTTGTTGAAATTTTGGTTTGATTTTTAGCATAAAAATTGTTAATTAATTTGTTAATATTTTGCAAACTAACAATGATATTGAAAAAATTCTATGTCAATGTTTAGAGAAAGGTTAATAAAAAAAAAAACTTTAAGTCGATCCAATGAGTACATACCGAAAAATCTTCGACACTAGTGAAAAAATTAGTTTTTTTAACATTTAATAAATGATATTAAAAATATTATTTACGTTTTATTTTTACATGCTTTTATACCCCTCGCATACTTAAATAAAGTACTTAATTACAAGTTTATAGCCTTTTTTATTTCTTAGTAGCTCACGCTTAAAAATTATTTATTTTTTCGACCGGTCAGTACAGTTTAATCACTTAACAAAAGATTTCGAAACATTTGCTATATTTAGAATATACCGCTCTAACATAAGAAACGTACCCACGAAAATAGTGTGATTAATGACGATAGGGAAAAAAATATATTAAAAATATATTTCAAACATTATTAAAAAATTTTTGTAAAAGTGGACATGTATTTTTAATATTATAGATCCTAAAAAAACAAAAAGATACTTTATATATTAAGAGTTATAAGGGCTTGACAAAAATCGCAATAATTTTTGACTTGTAAATTGTTAACATATAAGAGAATATGTTATCATTTTCTTATTAAATAATAACATTGAGTGATTTGTTAAATAATATAGAAATGGGAATTGTTACATATTTTAGCTCCATTTTTTTAATTTAGCAACAAGTTGGCGCGTCTTTGTGTGCAGACCTTTAGTTAGTCGCGCCGACGTCTCGTTACTAAGTTAAGAAAATGGAGCCAAATGCAACAATTCCTATCTCTCTATATTGTTTAACAAATCACTCAATTATTGTCTAATGCCAAAAGAACGCGACAAATATATTGCGACAAGAAATATAACATACAAGATTAATAAAATATATAGAAAATTGAAATAAAAATCCGCGATTTTTTTCTCTCGAATGATTTCTAATTATTATTAAATAAAAAAGAAATTATCAATTTAATTGATACACGATGTTAGATATTCACTGCAGATATTTGATAAATTAAAATAATATGTAAAAAGTATAGAATTTAACAACGAGTTGGAGTAGGAATACTAGGCCGGTTCTAACCCGGGTCCTCTGAGGGGGGTGCGGGGCGGGGGGGGGTTTTCGGGGGCGAGGGGGTATGACGTCACGCGGGCGGGAGGTCTTATCAGCAGATAAGCTTATCTTATCAGCTCATGTTACCTTATATGTTATAAACAAAAGATAAACAATATCTATTACAAAAGGGCTGCCGACAATCAGGGGGGGAGGGGGGGGAGGGGGGGGGGGTTGCGTTCTTCTCCTCATACGTTATCTGTATATTTCTAAGAAATATAATCAAATTTTAAGAAGGGCCACCGCTTGGCATGCGCCGACAATCAAGGGGGTTGCGTTCTTCCCCCATACGTTATCTGTATATTTCTAAGAAATATAATTAAATTCTAAGAAGGGCCGCTTGGATCCGAGCGCCGACAATCAGTTCTCTGAAATCTAAGATAATCAAATTTTAAGAAGGGCCACCGCTGGCATACGCCGACAATCAAGGGGGTTGATACATGATCTATACGTATATTTCTAAGAAATATCAGCGGGTAAAGTTTCAGGGCGAACGTGTCGCCGCTTGCGACCCTCGCTGCCTGCAACCGTCACCCGCTTGCGGCCTGCGACATGTTTTTGCATGGGATTGTATATCACCCTCGCGGTACCTCCCCAATAAGCGGCGGTTCTTTATTGTTTATCTTAGGAAGAAATACCAGCGCCGATAACCAGCGGCTGCAGGAATTTATAAACAAAACAAGCGCCGAAAATTTACGTCATCTAAATTTTTTCTCGTTCGTACGTTGACGAACAAAGGGATGATCGGGATATATAATGAGGACCGATGCCGCCGTCGGGCCATAGTACCACTGGCGAGCGCACGCTTTCCTCAAGGAAAAATAGCTGTGAGAAAAAAAGTTTAGTGTGTGCATTAAAAGTAGTTATTTCTGTGCAGTACAAGTGAATTTTTACAAAAATGGAGAACGCGGTAGAAGATCATTCGAGGTGTTTTGAGAATGTTGAGAGATGGTTATAGACATCTCGATGAATGCTATTATAATGAAAAAAAAGATGACCCGTTTCATTTTAAACGTGAAGCGGTGACTTCAGTTGTGCAATTCGTAAGAAATCGCGAACTTGATGTGCAAAAACTGCATACAAGAGATGTTGCCTATTTCCTAGAAATTCACGAAGACATTTAAGAGTGACTGGTGGGTTATCCAAATGCACCAGATCGTCTAAACGACACAAGCGAGTCGCATGTTATCAGCGTCGCTACAAAAATTGCGCAGAATATTTTACTGTAGACAACCTTTATTTTGCCGACATGGATATGCCTTCACCATCGGTGTCATGCAAAACACAATCATCTGATTATGATTCGACCAAGAAATAGAGGAGTCAGATAGGAGAGAACCGTCATCATCATCATCATCATCGCCAGATTTTTTGTCGGCAGCCTATTTATCTTTTCTGTGATAAAATAGGTGTACAATATATGCGAAGAGTATAGCAGTGTTTATGAGATAAGTTTTATCACGCGTGAAAGAGAGGATTGTAGTAAATGTGTCAAGACATATTTTCACGAGGTGTAAACAAAACAATAATCAACTGCTGCAGCGGTTGCTCTTTTATGACCGATCATCTTTCTTTCTGAGATAAGTTCGATCGCATGTGAAGCACAAGGGCTGAACGAAATATATATTAAGGACCTATGCGCTCTCAAAATCATCCAGTCCAGGATTTGACAGCACCCTGACCAGTCCGTGAAAAAAGTCTAGTGGCTATACTTATTTACGGAAGTGCGGAAAAAATTCATTGACTTGTATCATAATTGTGCAAACGCGTGTTGAAAAAAAATGGAAAAAGACATTGTGATCGACGTTTCTGATGACGAGATGGAGGTCATCATGATCTCCGACAGCGACAGCGACAGCGACGCCGAGATGTACGACCCTGTGTACGACAGGGAGGTGAATATCATTTTAGATGCTATAGAAGAAATGGAGGGTGATGTCATACCCATTGTTGAGGCAAGAAGAAGCAGAAGAAGAGAGGAGGGAAGAAGATTTGCATGACAATGGGTACGAAGCGAAAACGCTGTTCGGGAGTCGTGCCACTCGCGTACGTTAGATGTACGAGCAGTTGCATCCCTCGACGAAAAAAACATGGGTATGCGTTATAACAGCATACGTCTCACCAGGAGGGTCAGTGAAAATCTGCATTCCCTGTTTCATGAGAAACAGGGAAAGATTCGCAGGCAACTACACTAACGCACAGGCACGTGACGATGCGGTACAGGGATGTACCGCATCTTTATGCATCGATTGTTTGGAAAGAGTGTTCGTACTCTTCCTGGCCAACTTGTGCCCAATCTGTCAAGGCTGTTAGTATATATATATATATATATATTAAAAATACCAAAAAATCTATAAATAGTATAATAATTTAGTATATTTCTATGTGCAGATGCCGAGGCACAGTCTGACAGCGATGGTTAACGCGTACCCCCTCTACTCGCCAGTCGCGCAGGCCCGCCTGGCTCTCTCTCGTCGCAGGCCCGAGCCGAATTTCTCTCGCCTCCGACGGCCTTTTTTATATATATATTTTATATATTTTATATAATTTTATATATTATTTATATGTTTAGTTTATATAATTTTGATTTCATATATCGTTTTTATATTTGATCTTTTTATAATTTTGTAATAAATTTTATATTATAAATAATTACACATTCACACACCACACACACACATACAATTTTGTAATTTACACATATTTTATAAAATTTAAAAAAATATTATTATCAAATAAGGTTATTTTATTTTAGATTAAAATGTCCCTCCTTACCTCTTGTTCCTTTTTAAATATTAGGAAAATATAACGAACATTATTAAAAATTATTTTAAAAGCTCTCTCTTTTCCTCTCTCTCCTCACATTTCTCTCGCGTCTTATTTCGCGCCCGCTCTCTCAAAACTCGTATGTCTCTTTTTCTCTCTCTCTCCTTCACATTTCTCTCGCGTCTTATTCGACGTCTCTCCACTCTCACGCTGTGTCTCTCTCAAAACTCGTATGTCTCTTTTTCCTCTCTCGCGTACGTCTCTCGCTGCAGCCCGTCTTCTTTCTCTCTTTCTCGCGTCTTATTTTGCGTCTCTCTCTCGCCGCGAGCCGAATCTCTCTCACCGCGAGCCCGCGAATCTCTCTCTCTCTCGCCGCCACATCCGATTCTCTCTCGCGCGCTGTCTCTTTCTTTTCTAGTGGTTGCTCTCTCGCAAAGTAGTAACGGGGGGCGCGGCAAATAAAGTACACATGTATACATATAAGTATTTATTTGTCTTATATTTAAACATAATTATATATAAAGTTTTATTACATATTAAAAACTAAGCCACCAGCTCGCAATCGACAAGTTGGTGCATGTCGAAGGCGTTGCTAGCGCGTATCGCATTCGGCAATTCTCTCGCATTCGTTACAGTGGATGCATTATTGGAGAATTGCGTATGTTTGATATCGACCGTTGCGATGAGCCTCGTCAATCGATCGAACATTATTTCGATGCATGAATCGAGCTCGAACATACGACGTAACGTCGATTCGACCACTCATCATGCGCACGTTCCGCCGATTCGAGGACTTATGAGCTTGGTGTCGTTTATCTTGTGAAAACGTACTGTTAGCGGCCCCGACACTTATGAAGTTATACACATCGTTGTTGGGAGAGTTATTGTTCAAATTAATTTTGATATAGCGTGACGTTGCTCGTAGAGTCCTTCCACGTTTCGAGAGATAGTATTAGCTGTTTTCCCCGATGATCTCCTATGGCGATCTCCACGTAACTCGGCGGATCCACTCTGATGCCGATTTCGAGGAATTTGAATTGCGTGGTCGTCAATGCGTATCGTCTTCCAAGTATACGAACCGCACGAGACTCCAGCGAAACGCTGTAAAAAATAGGAAAAGAAATTAAAACTAAATTAGGAAAAAAAGAATTATAACTCATAAAAAAATTAAACAATAGAAAGAATATAAAATATATAAAATAGAAAAAGTTATACTACTCGTCGCATTTCTTCTCGCACGTTTTGCATGCGCGTCTCGGCATGTAGTAATTCATGCTGCTTGCTTTTTTGGTGCAGAAAAATTTTTCCGAGGGTATTAAAAAAACCCTAGAACGTCACAAAAAAAAGATCGATAAAATACAAAAATGAGTAACGACTTTTTAAAAAATTTGGAGAAGGGGATTTTTTGAAAAATATCGGAGGGGGGGAAAAAGGGGAAAATTTAAAAGTAGGGGGATAAAATTAAAAAAAAATTTGGAAAAAAAAATTTAAAAAAAAATTGGGGGGGAAAAAAGAAAAAAAATTTAAAAAAAATTTGGAAAGGGGGGTTTAAAAAAAATTTTGAAAATAAAATTGGTGGGGAGGAAAAAAAAAAAAATAGTAAAAATAGTTTTTTCAAAAAACGGTGATCGTGGATCCAACCTGGATTTTTGGGCCACCACCAATTAAATAATTTTAAAAACATTTTTAACGGAATTTTTAATTTTTTACACCTCGGTATTGTGGGTCTAAAAATTTTTTTTCAGGAACTTTTTTAGGCATCCAAGGTTAATGTGAAACCCTGCTGATATCCTTTTTTGGCCCCATTCTCGCTTTTGGTTTTTTTTCCCTAACGGGGAAGGGACTTTTCCGCCCTTCTTGCTCTTTATCCCAAAAGTGCGCCGTAATCAAGCGTGACCCCTCCCGTAGGAAAAATTTCCATCCTCCCTTTGTAAGCGTAAAAATTTTTAGTTGCCCCGGGGCCTGCCCCCCTTTTCCCGTTAAAAAACACGCCCCCTGGAAAGGGGGATGCAAAAAAAAAAGTGGGCAGGATAACCTTTTCTCGGGGTTTGCCGTTCCCTTTTCGATAAATCGTTTTTTTAGTTTTAAACCCTTTGCGGTCGAAAAGGGGGTTTTGGGGCGGAAAAGATCTTTCATCGAGCCCTTCGAGAGGTATTTTGACAAAATCAGACTCTCACTTTTCCTTTTTTATGATCCCCCTCCCCCTTTTCCCCAGGTATTTTTGAAAAAAATTTTTTTGGGGATTTTTTGCAACCCCCGTTTTGGCCCCCAATTTTTCCCCTTTTTTTTTACGCGATCGTGAGGGGGGGGGCCCAAAGCAGTGGATTATTAGGTATTTTCCTTCACTCAAATTCCAATCTCACTCCCCCGTTGCGCTTTACCGATTCTTTTTGGTTTAGAAAAACGTTTTAATCAAAAGGACCTTTTTGAAAAAAACCGGTGATGGTGAGGTTGGTCGGAACTCTACCCCAAATAATTTTTTCAAAAAAACCGTATTTATACAAAAGGGGGACCACTTTTTTTAATCAAAACCAAATTCAATGCGTACGGAAAATTTTTCCCATTTTAGAAAGAGTTTCCCTTTTGGGAAATTTTTAATCGTCAATCGTGATTCCTCGGAAGGACATTTTACCCCCCTTTCTGCAGAGAAAAAAATTTAAAATTTGCGGCTTCCCCTTTTAAAGCCCGCGGTTTAAGGGGCCCCCCAAAGCTTGGGTACCTGAAAAAGCGGAAATTTTTTTCGACCCCACGAGGGGAAAACCCCTGCTGAGGAAAACGCCCCCTTTTCCAGGCGCGCAGTGACAGTTTTTAAATCCGCTAAAAACAGTGGGCTTTCGCCATTGTATTTTTAAATTTTATCAGGCTCCAGTGCGAATTCCTACAGGCATTATTTTCGTTGCGCCCGATTGGATAAAATAACGGCATTAATAACAACGCGTTTGTAATCCTCCCCCAAAACCCGCAACTTTTCCCGCGGACAAAAAATTTTTAAAAATACCCCATTCACAGAAGCGGGTTATCCCCCCCCGATTTGAAAAACGCTTTATCGGAAAATTTTACATAGTTTTTTCCCAGAGTTTTTCCCCCAAATTCCTGTTTCGATAAATTTCCCCCACCATCGAGCCCCAAGCAAATTTTTGTAAAAAATAAAGCGACGAAAATTTTTTCCCCCATCACATTGGACCCCAAAAGGGTGATTTTACCCCAAAATTTCCCCCGATGAGAAAAAAATCCCCCCCTAGGGGAATGTATAAAATCCGTTTTTTTATGGGTATTTTATCCGTGCGATCCAAAGTTTTTTTGGCAAACGGGTTTTAGTGTGAGTCCTTTGACGATGCGATCGTCAAAAAATTTGGTTTTCCCCCCGAGTTGAAAAACTCGCATTGTTCAGTGGCGCCATCGCAAATCCCAAAAATTGAAAAAAAACTTTTTTCGAGGTGGTTCTTTTGTATTTGATTTTTTTTTGGGGAAAGATTTTGTTCCCGGGGCCATTTTTTTTCCCTTTGTGTCTTTTTTCAACACGAGCCCCCCTCGCCGGGGGGGGGGGCCCCCCGCGTACGGCAATCAAATTTGTTTTCTTTCCCAAAAATCGAGAAAAGGCCCTTTGGTCAGTAACGCGTAACACTAAATCGACGAAGCCCGGAGGTAAATGTTACGTCGGCTTTTGAAATTTTATTCCTGGGGTACCCCGGTGAAAATTCGGGTACTTTTTGAAGGAGTTTATCTTTTGGGGGATGCACCCGGGGTTTCACGTTAAATCTATGGGAAAATTTTTACTTTAAATAAAAAAAACGCCATTTTCTTTTTGGCCATTTTCCGGTTGCGTTCGTTTTGAGAATCCCCGGGGCGACCCCTGTTTTTGGGGGATGCAAAATTTTTTCTTAGGCAACTTGATCTCGCTTCCTCGATTGAAATTTTGCGGGGGCACGTTTTGGGAATTTTTCATCGCCCGCCCTTTTAAATGGGAACAACTTATTTTTTTTGGGAAAAGGGCCCCCTTTAAAAAATTCTGTATGTTTTCGGGCCTAGATCCCTGGGGGTGAAATTTTTCCCCCGTCGTCTGTCCCTAGAAAAAATTTTTTATTGGGAATTAAATTTGATATGTGGTAATTTTAAAAACCCCTTTTAGACCGAGCTCGTATCCCCGTCGCTCAAATCTATGGGGGAAAGTAGGCCGCCCCCCGAGGAGGGGGGTTTCTTCCTTCCAGTTAAAAAAATGTTAGGGGGGGTTTGGGGAAGGGTTTAAAAACAAAACTGGGGGGGTTTTAAAAAAAAGGGGGGGGGGCAAGGGGGGTTCTTTTTTAAAAAATTTTGGGGGGGGGGGAAAATCCGGGGAAAAAGGGAAGGGGGCAACAAGGGGGGTCCCGGCAAAACTTGAATTTCGTTTGGAATTTAAAAGAGGGTTTTTAAATTTTTAATTCCCAAAATTTTTTGGGGCACCCAATTTAAAATTCGCACCAATTTTCGGGGGTCGAAGATTGCCAAAACTTTTAAAATAAATTGGGGGCGATTTTTTTTTTCCCTAGGGCCCCCCAATGAGTGCCAGGCCCCCCCTGTATTTTGGTTTAAAATCCCACCCTTTTTTTCGCGGCCATTTTGGGTTTAAATTTTTGGGTTTTAAAACCCTTTTAAAAATATGGGGGGGCCCAACGTTTTTAAAATTGTAGAAACCCCCATTTTTTTACCCCTTTTGGGTTTTTTTTAAAGTTTTTTGCCCCTTTTTTTTTTTTTTTTCGCTCCTCGCCCCATTTTTTGTAAGGGGCGGATACAGCCCCCGGGGCCCTTTTTCCCGGGCGCGATTGGGGCGAAAGTATCTCTTGCAAGCGTTGGGGTTTTCTGTCGTTTTCCGTTTTGCTAGCCGCCGCTCCCCCAACCCGGGGATCCGGCGCCCCCCAGTTGGGGAAAATCGGCAAAAACCCCCCTCGTTTCGCGGGCCCCCAAAGTCCCCTCCTCTTTTTTCCTTTTTTTTCGTTTTAAAGCCCTGCCGACTTCGTTTTGGGGCCCCTTTTTTTGGGTCCCGACAACTGTTGGCCCCCGGGTCCCCTTTTTCCCCCGGGGGGTCTTTCGTGACGATACGAGTTTTCGCTTTTTCGGGAGACCTTTTCCCCCGCGTGTTCTCGGTGAGTTGCTGCTCCCAGGGGTACGCATAAATTTTGGGTTTTGGGGCCCCCCCTTTCCCAAGGGTTTAAAACCCTTTTTTTACCTCTAGCCCAAACGCTTTTTCAAAGAGTTCCCGGGCCGCAAAATTTAACCGGGAAATGAAGCTCACCGGGGGTGGTTTATCCCACCAAATTTTTAAAAAACCGGGCCAAATTTTTTGGAAAATCCTTGAACTTAGACATTAAGAGCAAAGCGCGAGGCCGCGCAGCTAAAATAGGGGGAGTTGGGGTCAAATGGGAGTAGAAAATTTTTAAATTGTTTAACAAAATTGACGTAAATGTGAATTTCGACGACAGGTAAAGGCGCGTGAAAAGAAGGGTTTGGAAAAAAAGGGGAAACCCACAAATATACGCGCGATCGTTTGCGGCCCCTCAAAAATGCGGGGGAAAACCCAAAGTGTTTATAAGCCTGCTGGAAAGTCCCCACGGGGGGTTTCGAGAAAGTTTTTGTTTTCCTAAAAAGCTGAACAGCCGAAATATCGCTATTTGGAAGTTTTTTGACGCCGATTGAAGAAATCGGCTACTTTACATTCTCCAAAACATTTACGTCATTCCCCCCGAGGGAAGGTTTTTTCCAAAATTTAATTTTGTCTTTGGGTGCGTGGCACGAAAAGCAAGTACATAAGAAAGTACTTTCAATGGGGCGCCCCTCGAAATCGACTACTTCTATCTCTGTCGACAACGCGAGAATACCGAAACCTTTTTACGCGACAACCGGGAAACCCGCTTAAACCTTTTTAAAAAAGGACGCCACCAATTTTTAAAACACGTGGACAACGTCACGTGAATACCGACATTCGTAGAGGATTTCAGGAGTTATGTCGTACTTGTTTTGGGACAAAAATATGGTTTCTAGTGATAGACAAAGGGCAGCTCGCTTTCGAACGGGCGATACAAAAAAAGGATTTAACGATTTGCGATACCGCCCGAGCCCCTTAGGGGGCGCCAAAAAATCCCCCCGGTCGGGGGGGAAAATCTGAGAGAGTGTGCCGACATGGCTGAAATTTGCGAGCGTGGGAAAAAGGGTTTCAAGGAGATTTTCGAAGACGGCCCAATCGACCGCAAGAAACCCGCGCTCTGAAGACCGGAAAGATCCCAAAGTTGGGAAAAAAACCCCCCCCGGGGCAAAACTCACTTTAAACCTATTATCGAGCCGCTACAAAGATTGTCGACAACGCGACGATTTCGGGGAAAAACAGCCCCAACATCGACGACGACGACGGTGTGAAATCGAGACACGGTTTAGGGGGGAAAAGAAAAAGAAAAAAAACAAAACCATCAACTTAAAAAGGAGGAGGAGGAGAATTGAAAAAAAAAAAATATGATATTTCGAAGGGCCCCCGGACGCTTCTTTGGGCCCACAACATCTACACCAAAAAACGCACAAACCGTGATACCCAAAAAACTCGTAAAAGAAAATTTTTCGAAATCAAGCGTAACCCCCCCCGAAATATCTCTTCCACACTGGTTTAAAATCGTTTTGGAAAAGGGGACAAAAGATGCAAAGGATTGGGGGCCATTAGGACAAAATACATGGACGCTCTTTCCCCGGTGCTTAAAAGAAGAAAAAATTGATAATGTATAGGATCTATTTCGACGAAATGGGTGCGGGATCGGAAAAAGCGATTCGCGTTTTACAAAGATGACAATAAAAATCAAGGCGACCCCCGGTACATTGGAAAGCCCGGATTGTACGAGTTTACTTCAAAAAAAGACCTGAAATTACCAGGGGGAAAAGTTTTTTCCAAAAAAACCCCAAAAATATATTATTGGCACAAATGCGCATAAACGCAACTTTGTGTGCAAGGCCGTGTGAAGAGTAGCAAGGGTGACAAGTACAAATTTTAATTGCACCTTTGCCGGAGGATTTGAGGGAAAATTGGGGGAATAGGAGAAATAGGAGGAGGAGGGGAAGAGATTGATGGAGAATGGGAAAGAATGGGAGGGAGGATGAAGGAAGTATTGAGAGCAACAAAAGGAGAACTGGAGGAAAGGGAAGAAGGAGAAAGAAGGATGGTGGGATGGGGAGTGCAGAGAGGAGAAAAGGAAGGTAAGGAGGGAGTGAGTGATGGTGGAGGGAAGGAGGAGAGGGGAGGAATATGGGAAAGAGAAGGGGGATTACCAGAGATTGTGTGAGAGGAAGAAAAAAAAAAAACGAGAAATGGGGAAAGAATGCAGCAGAGGTGAAAAGAGAACGGAGGTGTGGGAGATAGTAAAAAAGAAAGAAGAAAAAGATGGAAAGGAATAAATGAAGAAATTGAGATGAGAAAGTGGAGAGAACTATTTTTTGAAGTTGCTAGGAGGAACAGAGGAGAGAAAGGTAAGAAAGGAAAGAAGAGAGGAGGGGAACAGGACAAAAGGAGGAGGAGGAGGAGGAGGAGGGGGAGGAAATAAGTAGTAAGAGGAAATGAGAGAGGCAATAAGAAGCTGAAAGCAGAAAAGCGGGCCAGGGATAGATGAGATTCCGAATGAGTGGAAGTTGGAGGAGGGAACGTGGAGGATTGGATTTTTGTAATGAATATGGAGAGGAAAAGGATTGGCCGAAGAGATGGATAGAGGGAGTGATTACACCGATAAGGAAAAAAGGAGATGGAAAGGGAGGTGGAAGACTATAGGGGAGTAACCATGATGCCATCAATGTATAAGGTATATACGATGATACTGACAGAAAGATTGAGGAAGGATTGGAGGAAAAAGGAAAAATGCCAGAAAATCAGATGGGGTTTGAAGGGAATGGGAACAATAGACAACTATACGTGATAAATTTACAATCAATGCCCTGGAAAGAAAGAGGAAGGCTAAGGGGAATTTTTGGATCTGAGAGCAGCATTTGACTCGGTGGACAGGGAGAAATTAAGGGGCAAGGAAGAGAGAGGGGAAAAAAGGGATTGAGAAAAAGGGGAGAGATGGTGTGAGAAAAAGGACAACATGCAGGAAAAAAGGTAGGGAAAAGGGGGGAGAGTTTTTGGATTGAGAAAGGAGTAAGCCCGGGGGTTGCCCATTGAGTCCAATACATTAAACTCAATAGGGGGACTTAGAGGAAAAAAGGGGAAGGGTGAGAAGAGGGGAGTAAAAATAAAAGAAAAAAGGATTATAATTGGCATACGCGGATGAATGGTGTTGTTGAAGGGGGAGGAAATGAGGAGAAGTAGGAAAAAAAGGGTTAGAGAATACTAGCAACAAAAAATTGGATTTTAAACGAAAAGAAGACAAAGATAAGGGGTTTTAGGAGAAAGGGGGGAAGGGAAAGAAAAGGGTAAAAGGGAAAAAGGAGAAAAAAATGGGGGAAAGTGAAGGAGTTTAGTACTGGGATTAGACTTGTAACGGTTCCCCTTTCCGACGCCGGGGATGGGGCCCGCCGGTTGGTTCGGGAGGAAGGGGGACAGACTCGCTTCCTTAATAAAAAAAAAAAGTGGGTTATTTAAAAAAAAGAACAACTAAAAAAAATGTTTAACAGAGGTTTACAGGTCATCCGGGTTTAGCGGATCGTGGTATACGTAGTGAACGGTGATTGACGGGCGTCGGGGGGGCGTGAAAACCCGAACAAAGAATTTTAAAAGCTACCGGTTTTTATGTACAAAGCGTTTAGGATCGAACGGAGGTCCGGGGGTAAAACCGGGAAAAAAAGAAACTTAAGGCTACCCCCGGGAAGTACAAAACGTGAGGATCGAACGGGGGTCCGGGGTTTTTTACAAGCTCGGAGGCGATATCTTAAAAAGGTGCCCGATGGGACTTACAAAGTTAGGATCGAAGGAGATACAAAGGTGGAGGCGCATAGCCCCATGCGGTGTCCTGATGGGACTTACAATTTACCCGGTATACGATACTGGAGATACAACAGGTGGAGGCGCATAGCCTATAGCGGTGTCCTGACGGGACTTACAATTTACCCGGTATACGATGCTGGAGATAACTAGGTACGGGGGCGTAACGCCTTTATTCAAAACGGGGGCTTGTGAAGCCAACGTACGGGGCATATAGCCTTATAATGATGTCCGGACCGGGAAACCCAGTTATAAACGAACGGAAGCCGTCGCCCGGATGTTAGAGGATGAACCCGGGAAAAACCCGGGGAAAAACCCAGGTGTAACGACGAAAAACCCGTCGCCCGGGATAGCAGGATGGAACGGAAACTGGGAAACCCAGTGTAACGACGAGAAGCCCGTCGCCCGGCGTATTACAGGAGGAGACCGGAAACCGGGAAACCCGGTGTTTTACAACGAAGAAACCCGTTCCCCGATACTAACGGTAGGAACCAGCGAACCGAGAAACCCCGGCACTTTCACAACGAGAAGCCCGTTGCCTGGTCTGGGAGATTTGGGGAACGGGACTGGTGCAGGCTGTCCCCCCAAAGCCGGCTTATATACCCGTCCGCGGTCCCCACTCTGCGTCAAAGTCCGTGGCGGGGGTACCGCGCGGGATCGCGGTGGGCGCCCCCGGGGTGGGGGCGCCCGTGTGGAACAAATTAGGGGCGCCTTAGGCGCCAAAGCCTCACGTGGCGGGCGGCTGATCGGCCCGCGGGGCGTTAGTAACGGCTTGCGCCGTTACATTACCCCTCTAAAGGGAGGGCGGATCATACGCGGCCGACCGAAAGGTCGAATGGATGATCCACCGCCGGAAGGGGGGTGGGTGTGAGGCGGGGGTGTGCCACGTAGGGGTCTAGTTTTTTCCGGCCGAGCGGGGGAGGTTGTATGGGGGCAGATGGCGGGGGGTGGCGGGGCGGTTTTGTGCTGGAGGGTGCGGCTTGCTAGTCCGGGGGCAATTCCGCTAATGTCCTCGTCCCTTCCTCCGGTGCCGTCTTGAGGTCCTGAAAGTGGATGTGGCGGTGCCATCGTCCTGGGCGTCCTTCAGGTCGACGATCACCGGGGATATATCCTTTCGAACCGTCATCGGCCCGCTCTATTTGGGGCTAATTGGCGTTAAAGCGTCGGCCTTGTTGGATAGGGGGCGGTCCCGCTTCCATACGCGGTCGCCCAGCTGCGGTTCGCCAGTCTCGTCGCCGCATGTTGTATTGGTTTTCTTGTCGGTGGAAGGTCCGTGCAGGTGGATCCGGACCACTTCGTAGGCGTCCTCCAGCTGGGTCTGGGGGTGCTGGTCCTGGGGCCGGGCGGGTTCGGTCGGTCCTCCGGGTGCGGTCGGGCGAGCTCCCGGCCGTGTATTATGTAGGCCGGGGTGTATCCGGTGGCCTCGTGTCGGGCGGTGTTGAGGCGAATTGCAAGGCGGGAAATTTCGCTCGTCCCAATCCTTGGTGCGTCGGCGACGTA
>NW_028191024.1:16123-37964 GCF_048542155.1 Nylanderia fulva | reverse complement strand
CTGTGTTTAACGCTATTATGTAAAGCGTACGAGAGAACGACGGAGGCGAGAGTAAACCCCCGACGCCGCCGCCTCTCCTCTTCTTCCTCCTCCTCTCCGTTCAAAAATCCACAAGATCAAAATACTCGTGTTCTTATTCTCCCAAATGTTATGATGCGCGGTCTCGAGAGACCGCGCGATTCACCCTGACGCTAGATCGACGATGGCGATGCTTAGACGTCGAGGACTGTTCTGTCTGGTTCGTACGCGTTTAACCGCACACGACCAGCAATAAGATTTCGCTACGGCGTACAAAGCGAGCGGGAAGAAGCAACTCTTCCCGCAAACTCGTATCCGTGGAGTAGATGCTCGGTAAGCGCGACGATTCCGCTGCTGCGTACGAAACGAGAGGGAACCGCGCGGCCAACACACTAGAGGCGTGCGCGCCACATAAGAGCCATTCGGTCTTGCGACACCGACTCGTGGCAATGCTGTGCTCGTAATAAATAAGTGTGCGTTAATTTTGCGCGCGTTCGGCGACGAACGAGAAGAGCCGCACCGTAATCCCCGGCGAAGAGGAATACGAGACGACGCGAGAGTCGAACGTACGTTCTCGCGAGACACGCAACCTCCAAGCATGAGAAGACTTGGCGGCGGCGCGTTCTGCGACGATCGTATATTATTTTATATATTCGTGGTTTCCAAATCAAACATTTTATATAAATGTTCTCTCCGTGTCAGAGTCGCGACTCGACAAAATCCGTTCTCGACCCGTTCGGGCGATTCTTCGTTTGTCAACGTCGAGAGCGCGACACGTACAATATTAATCTCTCCTACCCTCTTATAGTACCCAACCGACCGGCCAAGCGGTCGGCGACGGTACGGAGAGCGGTCGAAACACGCCGGAGTGGCGAGAGACTCGAGAAAGTACGTTTACGACTCGTCCGGACTCGCTCGACTCGTTCGACGCGCCGAGCGCGACGTATCTCTTATAGTACCCAACCGGCCGGCCAGGCGGTCGGCGACGCACGGTCCTACGCACGGCCGTATGCGAGCGCGAGCGCCGAAAGGCGCGTTCAATCGAGACATAGTCGCGGAGAGCGAACGATCGAAAAGTCCTATTGTACGATAAAATATTATCACGATAGCCGTATGGCGAATGTCAAACAACGATAATTAGCATTAATTAAGAAGGAAACAAACGAAATGCCGGGACAATAAGGTATAAGCACCGACGGTACCTCCGAGCCGGGAGGCACCTCCGGGCCGGGCGGCACCTCCGGGTCGGGCGGCACCTCCGGGCCGGGCGACACCTCCGGGAACCACGGCCGACCGGCGACACCTCCGGGCCGGGCGACACCTCCGGGAACCACGGCCGACCGGCGGCACCTCCGGGCCGGGCGGCACCTCCGGGCCAAGCGACACCTCCGGGAACCATGGCCGACCGGCGGCACTCCGAGCCGGGCGGCACCTCCGGGCCGGGCGACACCTCCGGGAACCACGGCCGACCGGCGACACCTCTCGGGCCGGGCGACACCTCCGGGAACCACGGCCGACCGGCGACACCTCTAGGACGGGCGGCACCTCCGGACGACCGAATGATCTCTCGAAGTCAGACGACCGCCGGCGGTACCTCCGGAACACTTAACGACGATTTACGGCGCCGCAACAAGGAGAGCTACGTAAAAACGTTTCGGACGAAAGTTACTTACTATTCGGCGCTCGCTCGACATGAGGGCGCTGTCCGATTACTAACTCGAAACGTGTCTCTCAAACCCACGTGTCGGAGACATATATTTCGAATTATTACGGATGATACGCAACACGCAAGCTGCGGTGACCGCGATTACGGTACGGAACACTCGCCCGATGCGAAATCACGCGCGCGGCAACCGAGACGGCTCGTTACGGGCGTGATTATACGTGCGGCACCACATAACGGCCGGCGTCAACTTGGGGACGGACGGCACCTCCGGGACGGGCGACACCTCCGGACGACCGAATGATTTTACCAAGTCCGTCGCCCGCCGGCGGTACCTCCGGGGCACTTGACGGCTAGTAGCGCCGCTACGAGGAGATAATGCTACGACTACGGAAATACGTTTCGGACAAAGGTTTCGTACTTTTCGACGCTCCGCACGACCGCGCGACACGATTATTACGATATCTGCTAATTCCCGGCTACCACTCGCCGGATGCACAATCTTCGAGATTCTACGATCGATACGTGGACGAATGCAGGCAGGATGCCGATAAGCGAAGCCGGAGTGTTTGCACGAATAAACTTTCCGATGCGTCCTCATTTAATTAATCTCATTTAGCTCGCTCGTTAGCGGTACAAGCGAGAACTCGGGTACAGGCGCAAGTTCGCTCGCGGCGCGTTGCTCTCGCCGGCGAGCGAGAAATTTTTCCAGGCCCGATAGCGGCGTGTTGCCTTGATTAGCGGGCGACACCTCCGGCGGCACGCGCCGCCCGTAACCCAAGTACGATCGCGGCGTGTTGCTTTCGTTGGCAGGCGACACCTCCGGCGGCACGCGCCGCTCGTAACCCAAGTCCGATCGCGGCGTGTTGCATTCGTTGGCGGGCGACACCTCCGGCGGCACGCGCCGCCCGTAACCCAAGTCCGATCGCGGCGTGTTGCTTTCGTTGGCGGGCGACACCTCCGGCCGCACAAGCCGCTTTTTCCAAGTTCGCTCGCGGCGTGTTGCTTTCGCCGGGCGAACGACAAATTCTTCCAAGTTCGCTCGCGGCGTGTTGCTTTCGCCGGGCGAGCGAGAAATTCATCCAAGTCCGTTCGCGGCGTGTTGCTATCAGCCGGGCGAGCGAGAAATTCATCCAAGTCCGTTCGCGGCGTGTTGCATTCGCCGGCGAGCGAGAAATTCTTCCAAGTCCGTTCGCGGCGTGTTGCTTTCGCCGGGCGAGCGAGAAATTCTTCCAAGTCCGATCGCGGCGTGTTGCTTTCGTTGGCGGGCGACACCTCCGGCGGCACGCGCCGCCCGTACCACAAGTCAGATCGCGGCGTGTTCTTTCGTAGGCGGGCGACACCTCCGGCCGCACAAGCCGCTTTTTCCAAGTTCGCTAGCGGCGTGTTGCTTTCTCCGGGCGAGCGACAAATTCTTCCAAGTCCGTTCGCGGCGTGTTGCTTTCGCCGGGCGAGCGAGAAATTCATCCAAGTCCGTTCGCGGCGTGTTGCTTTCGCCGGGCGAGCGAGAAATTCTTCCAAGTCCGTTCGCGGCGTGTTGCTTTCGCCGGGCGAGCGAGAAATTCTTCCAAGTCCGTTCGCGGCGTGTTGTTTTCGTTGGCGGGCGACACCTCCGGCGGCACGCGCCGCCCGTACCCCAAGTCCGATCGCGGCGTGTTGCTTTCGTTGGCGGGCGACACCTCCGGCCGCACAAGCCGCTTTTTCCAAGTTCGCTCGCGGCGTGTTGCTTTCGCCGGGCGAGCGACAAATTCTTCCAAGTTCGCTCGCGGCGTGTTGCTTTCGCCGGGCGAGCGAGATATTCTTCCAAGTCCGTTCGCGGCGTGTTGCTTTCGCCGGGCGAGCGAGAAATTTATCCAAGTCCGTTCGCGGCGTGTTGCTTTCGCCGGGCGAGCGACAAATTCTTCCAAGTTCGCTCGCGGCGTGTTGCTTTCGCCGGGCGAGCGAGAAATTCTTCCAAGTCCGTTCGCGGCGTGTTGCTTTCGCCGGGCAAGCGAGAAATTCATCCAAGTCCGTTCGCGGCCACATTTCTATCGTTCACGTTTTCTTTCGCTTCATATCTATAGTTATTCCATTCTACGTCCAAGTTTCTTTTCATTTTATTACTCACTCCTTGTTGGATAATTTCCAAGTCTAAAGGCATTATTCCGCTTATTACTTGCATGGCGCTAGTCGACGTCGTTCTATATGCTTTCGTGAGCACTATGAGCAGCGCTCGCTGAGCCGCCAAAATGTGTCTTTTGACTAATACATGTGACACCTTGTCAAACCAGAACGCAGCCGCATACGTAGTAATTGGGGTTGCTACTGCCTTGTATAGTATTCTCAGGTCATGTTTTTTGAGCCCCCACTCGTCCCTTGCGACTCTTCTGATTTGCATCATAAATTTGACTAGTTTGTCTCTTAGGTATCTTGCGTGTGCTATGAAGCTTAATTTGCTGTCAATTAAGACACCAAGGTATCTTACTTCGGAAGCATATTTTATGTTTTGCCGCTCGATTTTTAGCCTGGGCATCCTTTCTTTGTCAAATTTGCCCTTCATCATAAGTGCCGTAGTTTTTGTCGCCGATACTTTCAATTTATGTATCACACACCATTCATTGATAGTTTTTAAGACACGTGCGCCAGTTCTTTCCAGTTCTTGCCTCGAGTTCCCTCGTATTAAAGTCGCTAGGTCATCCGCGTACGCTATTGTCTCTGTATCGCTTATCGTTGTAAGCTCTTGCAGTAACGCATCCATGCAGAAATTCCACATTGCTGGGCCTATGATTGACCCTTGCGGGCAACCCTTCTGCATATATTTATGGGCCTCCTTGAAATTAGATTTTACCACTACTTTTCTTTTACTAAAGTACTTGTCGATAATTCTGATTAAAGTGCTACTACATTTTGCCATGATCAGCCTTTTCTTAATAGCGGGCCACCAAAGGTTATCAAAGGCCCCTTCGATGTCCACAAAGAGGGCCACTACGTATCTCTTGTCAGTGTTCAGACCGTTTCTGAAGGCAATTAGAGCGTCCTCTGTGGAGCACCCTGGTTTAAAGCCAAACTGATTCTTGCACTCCAGGCCCGTCTCCTTGTAACATCTAGTGATTCTACCAATCAAAATTCTCTCAAAGATCTTCGCAAACACTGGTAAGAGTGCAATAGGTCTGTATGAGTTTAATAAGCTTCTGTCCTTCTTGCTATCCTTTAATATTATGCGCAGTGAAGCTATCCTCCATTCCTCGGGAAATGTTTTTTCTCTTAGGCAAATATTTAGCACTTGTCTTATGACTTCCTTGTTGCTTGCCCATACAGCCTTTAGCATCTCTCCTTTTACGCCATCGGCTCCTGGGGCCTTATTCTTCTTGATCCTCTTGATGGCAACCGCCACTTCCTCCTCCGTGATTTCCTGTTCCATATTACTATTACGATATCTTTTATTTTGTGATTTTATTTCTGCGTGTACTTTACCTTCTCCGCCTACATCGTCTGGCGGTACGCATTTATCTAGAAGAGCACTTATCGTCTCCGCCCAGTTATTTGTTTCCTTTCCCGAGGGCAGGGTTAGGGTGCAGAAATAGTTCGGCTTCTTTATCTTATCGCGAACTATTTTGTAAACGATACTCCAGGGATCTTTATTTCCGGCCTTAGTTACAAAGCTTCTCCATGCAGCCGTTTTCTCCTTCTTGATTAGCGAGACATATTTATTTCTGGTTCTTCTGTAGAGTTCCCCATATTCGTTCACGTTTCCTAGATTTAACCTCTTTGCTCTTAGGAGGTGCTTTTTGGCTTTGTTCGCGTGTGATCTAAGTATTTTTAGCTCTTCGGTCCACCACGGAACCGTTTGGTTAGCCAATTTCCTTCTCGGAATAGATCTATCGCATATTTTAAGTAACGTTTTATTGAAGAGCCGCGCTGCCTCGCTGGCTCTACTGCTCTCCAATTTGTTCAGAAAATCTTTGTTAAATTGTGCCTGAATCAATTCATCGAAGGTGTCCCAATTTGCTTTTTTCAGATTATAGCCATTTTGCATGCTCCACTCCGTCCTCCTTAGGGTCTTGTCCCCAATCTCGAAGGCAATAATATTATGGTCACTTGTGGTGCACGCTGTGTCCACCTTCCAGTTTCTTAGTTTACTGGCCAGACCTTCGCTGACGAGTGTAACGTCTATATTCGACTGTCCCCTTTCCGTCGAATACGTATTAGGGTTATTTGGCTTATTCATTATGCAGAGGTTGTGCGACAGGATGAATTCTTCCAGCTCCTTCCCTCTCTCGTCTGTGGTGTCGGAGAACCACCAGTCCGACCTGGCATTTGCGTCCATGGTTACTATAATATTGCACCCAGAGAGTTTTTGTAGGATATTGTCTAGGTCATCTAAGAACGGTTTTATTTCTAAAGAGAATTGGCAATACATGTTAATAATGTAAAGCTGTTCCTGTCCCGCGCAAGCCTGGAAGCACATGATATGTTCGTTTTCCATACTTGTGTTTTGGAAGACGTCCATTTTTCCTTCTCTTACCACTGCGGCGACCCATGCGTCTTTTTTGTCAGGTTGAATGATCCTTAAGCCCGGCGCAGAATATCCTCTTACTCTCCCCTTATAAGAGTAAGGTTCCTGTATACAGAGGATGTCAAAGTTTTGTTCGTTAAATATTAGTTCCAGGTTTACTGCTGCTGCTCGCGATCTTTGCGCATTTATATGGGCTATCTTTATTCCCATGTACGCCGGTCTGAAGACCCCACTTGGTGGCAGCGAATAGGAGAACATCATCAGCATAAGCGATGCTGTTTATACGATGCTCTCCCAGCTGGTATCCGACGTCGGCAGGTATCGATCTCATGATCTCATCCACCACCAGGCAAAATAGCACCGGTGACAGTGGATCCCCCTGCCTGACGCCTCTGCCCGCTTTAGAGAGCTCTGACCTGACACCGCGCACTTCAAACACCGTGCTGCTGTTCGCATAAATGCGCCCGATATAATCGATAAGGCCGTGAGGCAAGCCCAAGCCAGCCAAGGAATTAGTGATCGCCCCATGGCTGACACTATCAAAGGCCTTCGCGAAGTCCAGCGAAGCAACGTGTAGTTCTCGACGACGGGACCTGGCGTCCATTAGCAAGGACGCAAGGACGGCGACATTTTCGCCGCACCCATCGTCGAAACAGCGCTGCCGAAGATCTACAAGCTTGGACTCGCGAAGCCTCTGGGCCAAGATTTTATGCAGATGCCTCACAGCCACGGAGGTAATGGAGATCGGACGGAAATCGCCCGGAAGAGCACACTCGCCCCTCTTGGGTATGAACACCGTCCGACTCACCAGCATGGATACTGGGAATCCTCCGCAATGCAGCACGATGTTGAAGAGGAGAGCTTTGATGGACGCTGGCATCGCTCTCCATAAGCGTACGCTAATGCCGTCCAATCCGGGAGCCGAGTTGAGGGGCAAGTTGATGGCTGCCACCTCCTCGCAGGAGATCGGTGCCCACGTGCCACCCAGCTCACGCTTTGATGGAACTCGCGGAGCCGGAGCGACAGGCACGGAAGCCTGCGCAACAAACGGGCCCCAATGCGCAGACATACGCTGCACATCCGGAACCACGCCTGCATGGTAGGCCCCATCCAAGATCTCCTTGGCCACACGCGACATGTTCGAGCGGAAGAGGCGCTGCACGCGCGCATACTCCGCCCGTCGTCGCGCTTTCTTGCCCGGATTGGCAGCAAAGCGACGCATAGGCGGTCGCAAACGAGAAACAGTCGGAGGGAATACGCCAGTGATCCACGGGCCGACGGCATCAACACTCCGCTGGCCATCCAGCACTCCTAACCCAATCTGAGTCAGGACGCGGGAACTCCATCCCTGGATGGCTTCCACGACTGGGACTAATGCTCGAATAGCGCCGGCAAATGTGCCATACGCATCGCCCCAGCCGGGAGAAGATGGTGAAAGCGGAGGCGAGCCTGGTGACCCACGCGGAGAGATGGCTGACGCTTGAGGGGAGGCCGAAGGACTGGATCCACCAGCGGAAAGAAAAAAACTATCTCCCGACGTGGCGGACAGATCCTCCAGAGCGGCGGCAACAAGGCGTCGGTACCCACCGTTTTTCCGCATACCCTTGATAGCATCAAGGGAGCGGTTCGGAACAACGGTGAGCAGATGTTGGTTGATAAACCGAACGCCTCGATAAACCGCCAAGGCCTCTTCCCTCGCCATCATGCGCTGTTCTTCAGCGCTCCACTGGCGCTTCACCCTCTCGACGTTAATTTCCTCGTTGTATATGGCCTCGTGCGCCCGACGGCGATGAAGACCGAGTCCGTTCTTGGTGCTGAACGCGCGATTGCAATGAGGGCACGGGTACGGCAAGGCATGCGGGGACTCAGGGGCAGGGACAGCCGAGGGCGGTTGTCGACGACGAGCCGCAGCGGGAGGCTGTCGCGAAGGACCAGGGCTGGGTTCAGGAGAGGAGGACGAATGCACGACAGGACCGGCGGCCCGAGGCTGCCGCCAGGAGAGAATATCCTTTTTCCTTTGAAGTGCCTGTCGTATGTCGGCTCGAGGGGCTGGCAACCCCACGAACCCAAGCGAGGCGCAAGCGCCCCGCCAAGCCAGAGCCCCGTTGGCCGCCGGTCGAAATTTTCGCCAGCGTTGCCCGACTCTCACCACGAGGAGGTGGGGATGGCACATGGATCCGCCGGTCGCCCGGACGGAGTCCTTAAGAGAGTCATAGTTACTCCCGCCGTTTACCCGCGCTTGCTTGAATTTCTTCACGTTGACATTCAGAGCACTGGGCAGAAATCACATTGCGTCAACACCCGCGAGGGCCATCGCAATGCTTTGTTTTAATTAGACAGTCGGATTCCCCTAGTCCGTGCCAGTTCTGAGCTGAGCGTTGAATGGCGGCCGAAGAGGACGACCACGACGGCTCGCGCCGCCACGGAAGCCTCGCAGCAAGGAAGATCCGCGGGAGGCCAAGGCACGGGACCGAGCTCGGATCCCGGGACCGGCGCGAGAACGCCGACCGTTCACCTCGCCCAGGCCCGGCACGTCAGCCAGACCCGCTTCCCGACCAAGCCCGACACGCCCCGCTCCTCAGAGCCAATCCTTATTCCGAAGTTACGGATCCAATTTGCCGACTTCCCTTACCTACATTATTCTATCGACTAGAGGCTCTTTACCTTGGAGACCTGCTGCGGATATGGGTACGAACCGGCGCGACACCTCCACGTGGCCCTCTCCTGGATTTTCAAGGTCCGAGGGGAAGATCCGGACACCGCCGCAACTGCGGTGCTCTTCGCGTTCCAAACCCTATCTCCCTGCTAGAGGTTTCCAGGGAACTCGAACGCTTATACAGAAAAGAAAACTCTTCCCGGATCTCCCGACGGCGTCTCCAGGTCATTTTGGGTTACCCCGACGAACACTCTTACGAGGGCCCGAATTGTATGCGGTTCCGCTGCCGGGTTCCGGAATAGGAACCGGATTCCCTTTCGCCCGACGGGCGTGTGTCTTTCGTATAATATTTATTATTATTTCTCGACACTCGAGTATATTGTACGCCGTCATTGACATAGGATTTCTCCTAGGGCTTAGGATCGACTGACTCGTGTGCAACGGCTGTTCACACGAAACCCTTCTCCACGTCAGTCCTCCAGGGCCTCGCTGGAGTATTTGCTACTACCACCAAGATCTGCACCGACGGCGGCTCCAGGCAGGCTCGCGCCCAGACCCTTCTGCGCTCACCGTCGCGACCCTCCTACTCGTCAGGGCTTCGTGACGACGCGAGAGAAGACTAACGCCCGCTCCCGGTTGCCGCCCCACTTGCCGCTGACGGCAGAGTATAGGCTCGACGCTTCAGCGCCATCCATTTTCAGGGCTAGTTGCTTCGGCAGGTGAGTTGTTACACACTCCTTAGCGGATTCCGACTTCCATGGCCACCGTCCTGCTGTCTTAAGCAACCAACGCCTTTCATGGTGTCCCATGAGCGTCGAGTTGGGCGCCTTAACTCTGCGTTTGGTTCATCCCACAGCGCCAGTTCTGCTTACCAAAAATGGCCCACTTGGCACTCTGATCCGAAGATGCTCGTGGCTTCATAATTCAAGAAAGCCAGAGATCTCACCCATTTAAAGTTTGAGAATAGGTTGAGGTCGTTTCGGCCCCAAGGCCTCTAATCATTCGCTTTACCAGATGAGACTCGCGCGCGTTCCGTGCGGAACGGCCGAGTGCCAGCTATCCTGAGGGAAACTTCGGAGGGAACCAGCTACTAGATGGTTCGATTAGTCTTTCGCCCCTATACCCAGTTCCGACGATCGATTTGCACGTCAGAATCGCTACGGACCTCCATCAGGGTTTCCCCTGACTTCGTCCTGACCAGGCGGCATAGTTCACCATCTTTCGGGTCCCAACGTGTACGCTCTGGGTGCGCCTCTTCTCGCGATGAGAACGAGACGCCCCGGGAGTGCGAGGCCGCATCGCGACGCGGCCCATCCTCCCTAGGTCGACGGCCAGGGCCGACCTTCACTTTCATTACGCCTTTAGGTCTCGCGACAAGTCCCAATGACTCGCGTACATGTTAGACTCCTTGGTCCGTGTTTCAAGACGGGTCCTAAGAGTACCCAAAGCAGTAGCGTCGCCGACCGGTATCGGTCTCCCGCGAGACCGCGGGAGACGTTCGCAGGCCTGTCGAAGGTGTACCGTACTGTAACCAACAGCGGGCCAGGACCGGGGACGGCGCGAAGTCCGTAACCTCCGAGTACCGTGGCGCGCGCTTGCGACGGTCTCGACGCACCGTGAATAGTGCGGCCTGATACCTTGCGCGTACCGCCGAGCAGCCGGCCGGGCGACCGAGGGTTTGTCTGTCGCGTGCCGTTTTACCGGCGACGCGACAGACACCGCACCCGGGCCGTAGACCGACACCCAGCGGGTCGCGACGTTCTACTTGGGGAGAAGTGCACGACGACGAGCGCCGGACATCGGCGCACGGTAGCGTGCCCGCGCGCGAGCCGCAAGGACTCCGCGGGACATCGCCGACCGACGCGAAGCCAGCGCCGCTGACGATGAATCTCCCCGTTCGATCTTTTGGGTTTCTTAGGTTTACCCCTGAACGGTTTCACGTACTCTTGAACTCTCTCTTCAAAGTTCTTTTCAACTTTCCCTCACGGTACTTGTTCGCTATCGGTCTCGTGGTCGTATTTAGCCTTAGATGGAGTTTACCACCCACTTAGAGCTGCACTCTCAAGCAACCCGACTCTAAGGAGAGATCCTCCCGAGGCGCGCACCGGTCGCTACGGGCCTGGCACCCTCTACGGGTAAGTGGCCCCATTCAAGATCAAGATGGACTTGGACGCGACGCGGCACCTCGGGATAAGCGGATCCTCCCAAACACCACATTTCCCTGCGGCGGAACCGCGGGATTCGGTGCTGGGCTCTTTCCTGTTCGCTCGCCGCTACTAAGGAAATCCTGGTTAGTTTCTTTTCCTCCGCTTAATAATATGCTTAAATTCAGCGGGATAATCTCGCCTGCTCTGAGGTCGTCGCATAGTGAGTTTTCGTAGCCGTTTGCCTCCTCCGCGTCGCTCATCGTCGTCTCTCCTCTATAATATATATTATAAGAGGGAGAGAGAGAGAGAGCGTCGAACGAGAGAGCAGCAGCGGCAGCACTACGAAATACGCGAGAAGGCAAATCGCCGGGGCGCTAACCGCACACACACTCGTTGGTGGTAATGGAGACGATATATCGCGGGGTTCGAGATTCTCGGCTCTCCCTTCTCTTTTATATACGAAATTCGGGCGGAATCGATTCGACGAGTACACGACGCGGCGGGCGCGCCGGTCCCCTTTTTTCGCTTTACGAAAATTTCGTGGACTCGGACACGCGGTCGGCTCGCGATTCAAAACCCTTCTCCGTAAAGAGGTAAAGGATTACGAATGCTCTCTCCGCCGGACGACGACGCGCCGTATATTTCTCCGTAATACCGTTATGTGTGCGGGCAAGGGCGCCTCGGCATAAGACGCGCGAGCGCTATCGCACCGAGAGACGCGGCACAGAGTGCGAGAGCAGTCCGGTCAGTCTGTGTGATGTACGGAGAGGAGAGACGGTGAGACAAGCGCTACCTACTTTCGGGAGACAACGACGCACGCGCCGCTCTAGAGAAAGCGGTGCCATTCACCGTTCTGACCCATTTTTTGGCCGTTTGTTGCTCCCTTCGCGCGCGCTCTTACTCTCATCCCATTTCTCCTCGGCTCTCGCGTACACACACGACTTGGATACACAAACACGCTCCCCCTCTTAATTCGCGCAGCATTCTCTGGGCGCGCGTTCGCCAACGTTTTACACGCTTGTGCGCTTCTCCTCCTCATTATTATTATTATTTCGGTGTGTCATTTCAGACGACGCCAGGATTTGCACCGCGGCCGGTCGGCGCGGCACAGACACCTCGGGCGAACGTCCAACGATCGCTCGTACGCCCATTGTAAGCGTTGCACAGGGCACAGGCGACGCGCGCGCCATTCTCTGGTCGCCCGCGTCGTGGCCGTGCGCGCTTTTCGGGCGCAAGCAGTTTAGGGGTACTAAAACGACCCTCAGCCAGGCGTGGTCCGGGAATTGTATCCGTGGACCGCAATGTGCGTTCGAAATGTCGATGTTCATGTGTCCTGCAGTTCACAAGTTGACGCGCAATTAGCTGCGTTCTTCATCGACCCACGAGCCAAGTGATCCACCGTTCAGGGTAATCGTTCGAAATTTTTGCGTTCGCGAAGAAACGCGCTTCTCGTTCAACCATCGTGGTCTCTTCTCTCGGACGAGAGAGAGAGAGAGATAATCGTGGTGGCTCTTCGATCAGCCTGTCCGCGCGCGTCCGAGGACGCGCGCGGACCGCCGCCTCCCGCCAGGGAAGGCTACGGCACAAAGATAGAGTTGTGTGTTTCTCGTTCGGAGCGTCTCTCCCGCAACGGGAGAGCCGGGGCGGAAGCTCTTTGAAGAAACCGTCGGACCGACACAGTTGACAGATTGGTCGAAATATCATCGATCCCTTCTCTGTGTTATATATATATATTATAATAATATATGGGGGTCCTCTCGCTCGGCACTCGCGGTCGCACACCGTGTGTTCTCGGCACGCTGACCGCTGCCCCGCGACAACGGGGAGGGCGCGCGTCGACGAACGTCGTGGGTGCTGCACACACGCGTGCGCGGGCATAGGTTACCACCGGTTCGCGCTCAACGCCGAATCGACGCTCTGTGTGTGTGTGTGGCCGGAGAATGGCACACACACGAGCGTGATCGCGAAGCGTCTCGCTCCGAATCGTCGTCGAACACCGCCGGGCGCGCTGCTCTGCTTGCCGACTACTTTCGGTCAGAGAGGCGCGACGGCGTCCGTCGTTATATCAAAACACAACAACAAATTCCGTCAAATCCGTTATTTTCTTTTTCTCTGAGAGCGCCTTTTCAGCGCGTCCATTCAGTCGCCGACTGCTGCGAGCGCGCGTCTCTCCCAAAAGAGAGGACTCTCGACGCAGAGCAGGACCTCCGGAACGTTAATGATCCTTCCGCAGGTTCACCTACGGAAACCTTGTTACGACTTTTACTTCCTCTAAATGATCAAGTTTGGTCATCTTCCCGGCAACATCGGCAATGCCGAGACATTGCCGCGCACCAGTCCGAAGACCTCACTAAATCATTCAATCGGTAGTAGCGACGGGCGGTGTGTACAAAGGGCAGGGACGTAATCAACGCGAGCTTATGACTCGCGCTTACTGGGAATTCCTCGTTCATGGGGAACAATTGCAAGCCCCAATCCCTAGCACGAAGGAGGTTCAGCGGGTTACCCGGGCCTTTCGGCCAGGGAACACACGCTGATTCCTTCAGTGTAGCGCGCGTGCGGCCCAGAACATCTAAGGGCATCACAGACCTGTTATTGCTCAATCTCGTGCGGCTAGAAGCCGCCTGTCCCTCTAAGAAGATTTGTTTGTACGTTGGTAGTAAAAACCCGCCAGGCGAAGCCGGGGGCCTTCGCGATACCATAAGGTACGCCTATTTAGCAGGCTAGAGTCTCGTTCGTTATCGGAATTAACCAGACAAATCGCTCCACCAACTAAGAACGGCCATGCACCACCACCCACCGAATCAAGAAAGAGCTATCAATCTGTCAATCCTTCCGGTGTCTGGGCCTGGTGAGGTTTCCCGTGTTGAGTCAAATTAAGCCGCAGGCTCCACTCCTGGTGGTGCCCTTCCGTCAATTCCTTTAAGTTTCAGCTTTGCAACCATACTTCCCCCGGAACCCAAAAGCTTTGGTTTCCCGGAAGCTGCCCGCCGAGTCATCGGAGGAACTTCGGCGGATCGCTAGCTGGCATCGTTTATGGTTAGAACTAGGGCGGTATCTGATCGCCTTCGAACCTCTAACTTTCGTTCTTGATTAATGAAAACATTTTTGGCAAATGCTTTCGCTTCTGTCCGTCTTGCGACGATCCAAGAATTTCACCTCTAACGTCGCAATACGAATGCCCCCATCTGTCCCTATTAATCATTACCTCGGGGTTCCGAAAACCAACAAAATAGAACCGAGGTCCTATTCCATTATTCCATGCACGCAGTATTCAGGCAAAGGTAGCCTGCTTTAAGCACTCTAATTTGTTCAATGTAAACGTACCGGCCCGACTCGACACTCAGTAAAGAGCACCGCGACGGGATATTAGTTGGGCCGCCCCTCGCGAGGCTAAGCCCACCGGTAGGACGTCCCACATCACGCCAGTTAAACACCGCGAGCGGTGAACCGACGGTGTGCGACACAGATTCAACTACGAGCTTTTTAACCGCAACAACTTTAATATACGCTATTGGAGCTGGAATTACCGCGGCTGCTGGCACCAGACTTGCCCTCCAATGGATCCTCGTTAAAGGATTTAAAGTGTACTCATTCCGATTACGGGGCCTCGGATGAGTCCCGTATCGTTATTTTTCGTCACTACCTCCCCGTGCCGGGAGTGGGTAATTTGCGCGCCTGCTGCCTTCCTTGGATGTGGTAGCCGTTTCTCAGGCTCCCTCTCCGGAATCGAACCCTGATTCCCCGTTACCCGTTCCTCATCGGAGGAACTTCGGCGGATCGCTAGCTGGCATCGTTTATGGTTAGAACTAGGGCGGTATCTGATCGCCTTCGAACCTCTAACTTTCGTTCTTGATTAATGAATGAGGGAGAGAATGAGAGCGTTGCGGAAGTGAGTGAGATAGCGTGTATGAGAGTAATTGGTGCGAGACTCCGTAAATTCCTGTTTACGGAGACGAACAAAATTTCTAAGAGTGCGAGTGAGAAAATACTGGACATTGTGGGAGAATATGAGGAACAGATGATGAAAATGTTGTGCAAAAATGAGAGAATACAGGGGAAACTGGATGAGTGTATGCGTCAAGCGAGTCGGGATTTAGCCTACGGCGGAAGTGGAATGATCTATGCGAGCGTGAGTGCGAAAAATGTTGAAAAGAGCGTGATTGAAAAGGTACAGGAAGTGAATGTGAAAACGAGTGAAAACGAAAGAGAAGAGTTATGCGGTAATAGTGAGAGCGGATGATGCAAGTGCGAGTGTGACAAGTGAGGAAGTAAAGGAGAGAATGATGAAGCATGTGAGCAAGTCACTGAATGTGCGTGTGAAAGCGGTGAGGAAAGTGAGGAATGGAGGTGTAGCGATTGAGACGATGAGCGAGAGTGAGTTGAAAAGGATAAGAGAGTGTCGGTCAGTTTAAGAATGCTGGCCTAAAGGTTGAGCTGCCTTGCAAGATAGGCCCAAAGATCATCTTGTACGATGTGCCGAATGATATGGAGAGTGAAGTGTTAATGAGAGAAATGTATGAGAGGAGCTTGAAAGGGCGAGTGGATGAGAGAGTATTTATGGAACGTGTGCGTGTTGTGAGTAGGAATGCGAAGAAAGATGCAACCTGCGGAAATGTGATATTAGAAGTTACGAGTGCAATAAGAAATGTGCTCTGTAGTGTCGGACGAGTGTTTGTGCATTGGAAGGCCTTTAGGGTGAAAGAGTTTTTCAGTGTGCTGAGGTGCCACAAGTGCTTCGCATTTGGGCACATGATGCGGCAATGCACCGAAAAGGAAAGACTGTGCCAAAAATGCGGATGTGTAGGACACATGATGAGAGATTGTAAAAAGGAAAGTGTGTGTAGAAACTGTAAGCTGAAAGGGAGCAAATGTGATCACTCGGTTCTGTCCGAAGTGTGTCCGGAATACGTGAGAGCGTTAGAAAGAGAGAAAGCGAGAATAAATGACGAATGAATGGTGCGTGAATGTGGTGCAGTATAACTGCCAGAGAGCGTATGCGGTTATGTGTGATCTGGGTGAGATGATGCGCGAACGTCGAGTGAGTGTAGCACTGCTGCAAGAACCGTATGAAAGGCATGGACGTGTGGTGGGCTTGCCCATAGGTATGGATGTGATTGTGTGCGAAAGTGGGACGATGAAAGCAGCAGTGGTGGTAAATGACTCTAGGTTAGACGTGATGTGCGTGAGAGAGTGTACGAATAAGCTTGGAGTGAGTGTGTGGTTGAAGGGGGACTTTGGCGAAATGTATGTGGTGTCCATGTATTGCCAGTATGGTAAGTGTATCGAGCCGTACTTGGCGTACATGGACAGAGTATGTGAGACGGCCGGGAGAAAGCGTCTGCTGATAGGTATGGATGCGAATGCCGTCTCTCCCTTGTGGTATAGCAAGGGTGGAGGCAGCAGAGAGAGTGAAGCGCGTGGTAGAGTGATTGAGGAATGGATGATTGCGAGCGGGATGAATGTTGTTGAATGAGCCAAGCGAGTTTTACTCGTTCAGCGGGCCGAATGGGGAGAGTGACATCGATGTCACTTTCGTGAACGGCGTGAATGGAGGGTGCCGGTATGAGTGGGAAGTAAAGCCGACTGGGGAGTGAGTGACCATAACGTATTGTATGTAATACGGATGGTACACAGAGAGAATGTAGGTACGAATGAGGGCATGCGTAGATGGGTGTGCAAGGACGTAGACTGGGAAGGATATATGTGTGATATGCTAGAGAGTGCGTTAGAGGATGCAGCGAGCGCCATAGACGAAGCGGATGCGCAGAGCTGTGTAGAGCGAATGATGAAATGGATCCATAGTGCGAATGATCGATGGATGAAGAGGTGTAAACCTGTGTATGCTAGGAAGCTTGTGTGGTGGACGGATGAGCTTGAGAAACTGAAGAAGGCTGTAGGAAGGAGCAGACGTGCCTACCAGCGTGCGAGAAAGAGGAATGGAAGCAGAGTGGAAGAAAGAATGAATGAATATAAGTATGTTTTGCGGGAGTATAAGGAGGAAATGCGAAGAGTGAAAGAGGAAAATTGGAAGCGATTTGTGTGCGTGACTGGGAAGAGGGATCCATGGAACGATGTATATAAGGTGTGCATGGGAAAGCGTGATAGGGTAAGATTAAGTGGCATAAAAGTGGGTGATAGAGTGACGAGTACATGGAAAGAAAGCGCGGATGAGCTAATGAAGAGATTCTTCCCGGCAGCAAGGACGAACGTGGCGATAGACGCCAGGGGAGACGTGAGGGAGGAAGAAAGGCAGTTTGAATGGAGCGAAGTGGATGTGGCAGTGAAATTGATGAAAGTGGGTAAGGCACCTGGTATGGATGGTGTGAGTGCTGAGATGTTGCGAGCGATTTGGCGTGCTGTCCCGGTATGGATGAAAAGAATGTATGATGTATGTTTGAATACAGCGTGTTTCCCCCCGGCGTGGAAGACTGCGCGGGTAGTAGTGTTATTGAAGGCTCCCGATAAACCTAGGTCGGACCCTGGGTCTTATAGGCCCATTTGACTGCTGTCCGTGCTGGGGAAAGTGTTGGAGCGAATGATGGTTGGAAGACTCGAGCGAACGATGGGTGGAAGAATGTGTGACGCCCAGTACGGATTCGTAAGGAATCGGTCGACCGAGGATGCATGGAATCGAGTGCATGACTGGGTGAATGGGTCGGAGAGAAAGTATGTGTTAGGAGTGTTCGTGGACTTCAAAGGAGCGTTTGATAACCTAGAGTGGGAATGTGTGATCGAGAAATTGCGTGAGGTTGAATGTGAAGAAATTGAATTATGGAAGAGCTATTTTAGCGGCAGGCGTGTATGCATGATGGGTGCGTGTGACACAGTGTGGAAAGACGTAAAGCGTGGCTGCCCGCAGGGCTCCATCTGTGATCCATTTATATGGAACCTAATGATGGATGAACTGTTGTGGCGGCTGCGTGAGAGTGAATGTAAAGTGGTTGCGTACGCGGATGACTTGTTGTTGGTCGTGGAAGGACAGAGCCGAGCGGAGTTGGAGAGAAAGGGTACTAAGTGGATGAGAATGGTGTACGAATGGGGAGTGAAAGTAGGTGTGAGTGTGTCTGAGAACAAGACTGTGATGATGTTGATGAAAGGTAGTATGGCTGGGACGAGGCCTCCCAATGTACGAGTGAATGATAGATGCGTGAGGTATGCGAGGAGCGTGAAATATCTGGGTGTTTGTGTGAGTAAAAGGATGAACTACAGGTTGCATCTGGAGTGTCTGAGAAAGAAATGTATGAATGTGGTGGGAAAATTAAGACGCGTGTTGAGAAGTGAGTGGGGTTTGCGAAAGAAAGCTGTGACTGTGTTGTATAAAGGTCTGTTCATGTCGTGTGTGATGTATGGAGCGAGTGTATGGTATGGAGTGATGAGATTTGAATATGCGAGGGAGCTCATAAATAGGTGCCAGCGAGTGGTGTTGAGTGCGTGTCTGAATGTATGTAGAACGGTCTCCACGGCGGCCATGCAAGTCCTTATGGGTGGCTTGCCGTGGGACCTGGAGTGCGTGAGAAGAGGAGTGTTGTATAAGGTGAGAAAGGGAATTAGTATGAGTGAGTATGATGTAGTGAATGATAGTGACTTGCGTGAGAGAGGTGTGGAAGGATGTATGGAATTGGTGAGTGAAAGGCTGTATGAGATGTGGCAGAATAGATGGAATAAGTGCGAGAAAGGAAGAGTGACGTATGAATTTATAAAGAATGTAAGGTTCGCGGGTGAGTGCCGAGAGTTCGAGCCTAGCTTGAGCCTGGGCTATATCCTGACAGGGCATGGAAGTTTGAATGAATTCCTGTATAAGCGTGGTCTGTCTGAGAGTGAGAGCTGTGCATGCGGAGCGGAGAGAGAGAATTAAAAGCATGTGTTGGTTGAGTGTCCAATGTATGGTGATGTGAGGAACCTGAGTGAGTGGGGTGTGATTGTGCGAGAGAATGGCAGTGTGGATGTGAGTCGCATGTTGGAATGTAAGGAAAGGTATGAAAGTGTTGGTGTGTATGCGAAGATTGTATTTCAGAGAAGGAGGGCGATGCTGAAAGGAGGATAAGAAAAGCCGATGTTCCCGAGGAACATAGGCCGACCACTGCCTGGGAGGTGTAGGCCTCCGAAAGCTGGGAGTGGTCTCGGCCACGAAGATCCAACCAGTGATCTTGACTGGTACCACGGGAGTCGGGTTGCCCAGGGGGATTCGTCCCTCGTCCCGGCAATTGAGGTCGGACTCGTGGGGGTAGTGGTTGAAGCCGCATGCTGGTTAGGGGCTCTCGGGCCTCGACGGGTGAGCAGCGTATCTGCTCGGGCACCAGTCCTGCACAGCTGGTAGAGCGTTGGACAGGCGCTCGCCCCAACCGGTGGGTTGCCGAAGAGTCCTACAAACTCGGAGGCGCTACTGGTAGTTCCTGGCCTGCTGGAACGAGCTGATTGGGCTTATCCCAATTCCGCACCCATGGGGGTCGTGTGATTAAGCTCTCTGAGCAGGTACCGCACGTTAAATCAACCACGGACATCTGTTCCTATCTACTTTCCCCAGGAGGCTACTGACGATTCGACAGTAGTACGGGCATGACGCACCCGGGGCCCCGAGGTCCCTTTCAAGCCAGGATGGGAGGCATCGTGTCTGGGGCTGCATGGCCGCGGGAAGGTTAAGTTGCGCGACCGCAAACGATCCCCCAGGGGCACCTGGCGCAACCTCTGTGGTATATAAGTCGCCTTACCCAGGTGATGGAGGCTCTGCCTGAGTGGACAAACCTGCCATACTCATGGGATATACATGGAAAGAACAAAACTCAAACAAAAACACAAAAACTTGGCTGATACTTTGGTAACGACTAATGCTGGCACGAAAGTAACCGAAACTCTGAACGCCGAAAAAGAGAGAAAAAGAGAATTGCTGTTTGCGCGAAGGGGATCTGTAAGTAGATCACCACCTTCTTCGGGTAGTATCCAAAAAGACACTGAAGAGACGCATGAAGGGAACACAAGGCTGAGTGATTCTGAAAATGAGAAGGATGGATATGAAAGATTAGAACAGAGCACAGGAGTAAATGAAGTAGAGGAGATGATGGAGACAAAGGAACAGCTCGAGACATTCATGTTTAATGATAACAACAAAATAACAAAATCTGCAATAAAATACATATTGTCCAAATGGGCAGTACTAGAAAATAGACTACATAATGTAGTTTTAGAAAAAGAAAAATGGAAAGCTGCTTACCAAGCTGTTGCTGACTTGAGGCCTAAAGGACTCTCCTATGCCAATGTTACGGCAGGAACTCCAAGGACTGCTACAGGTGCTGTAAAAGAAAAAGAAAGGAGGTCAGATACTACGCACAAAGTAGTACTAATTAAACCTATAAAAGAAGACGAAGATGCGAGAACGAATAGTGAAATAAAGAAGGAGGTTATAAAGGAACTGACAAGTACAAATAAAAGGCTGAGGATAAAGGCAATAAGGCAAATGAGAGGAAAAGGAGTAGTGGTGGAGGTGGATGAAAGAGACGGGGACTTTGTGAAAAGAATAAACCTAACAACAAAGAAATTGAAAGTAGAGGAGCCAAGGAAAATAAATCCTACTCTTATAATTTATGACGTAGACAGGGAATATAAGTTTGAAGATCTCAAAGAAGATTTCATACTTAAAAACTGTGACGATCCGGATCCAATCGAAATAGAAGAATACAAAAAGGATTGTGTGGGAGTAACTATGACTCTCTCGGTCCTCAAAGCAACACGCTGCGATGGTACTTAGAGAGAGTCGTGGTTGGTTCGTGATGCGCCAACGAAGTCCTCTAGTAAGGACCTTCAGCCTCTCACGTCCAAGTTGTACCTCCACCTCCTTGTGGTGCTCCCGGAAACGGCCTACTTTGAAAGTTTAAACTCGGTAGGTGTCGACTAAGAGAGTGTACAGCGAAGTGCGCCCCTAAGGGCTTCGGCCCATGCGCCTACGGTCATGGTGAGTTGTGGGGCTAAGAAAGACCGGGGTTTCTTGGGGGGCTCTCGGTTGTCAATCCGTTTGCCCCCTACACGCAGTTAATTATGGAGAGAAATTTGAATGAGAATACTGTCCCGGGTTCTCGGATGGCCCGGGACTGCGTGCGAGTGCTCGCTTGAGTGAGAGCGCGAGAGGTGCGGAGGACCCTGACGGGGTCGCAGCTGTCCGTCGCAAACCACTATAAGGACCAGCCAGGCTGAAGTGGACAGCCTAGAGGAGGAAATGGTCAGCTGTGAGCAGTGTTCGGCGAGGTTCCGGAACATGCGTGGTCTTGGTGTCCACAAAGTACGTGCTCACCCACTACAAGCCAACAGTGCTATCAATGTTGACCGCGTAAAGGCCAGATGGTCAGTTGAGGAAACTAGACTCATGGCACGCGCTGAGGCTGAAGGCACCTTAGCCGGGGAGCTTTTCATTAACCAGTATCTGGAGACAAGGTTCCCCAATAGGAGTCTCGAAGGGTAAACGTGCACAGGAGCCTTACCGAGTGATGGTTAGAGACTTCTGCCAAGAGATCCAATCGCGTCGCGCGATTGTGATCGATGAGGGCGATAGGGATGGTGCGGTGATGACACGAAGCCGACACCATTCCTGCGGCCACTGAGGCTAGTACTGACGATCAAAGCGCACATCAGCCTTCCCCTGAACAAAGTTCTCAGAGGCTGCGGGACAAGATACAATCACTCGTGAGCAGAGTGCGGCGTTCCGTAGCTACGAGGCTGATACTCTTGCTGGCACGGCAAGAGATGCTCTGACGGCGGGGGAGGGTCGACGTCTTGGCTATCGAGAGATGGCTGGGCGATGGCTGGGCCATCTTGCCCTCGGCCGCTACAAGTGCGCCCGTCCGAAACGCGTTTCGGCAAAGAGGACACTT
>NW_028191024.1:0-15779 GCF_048542155.1 Nylanderia fulva | reverse complement strand
GTATCGTAAATCAGAGCGGAGTGTCTGCCACAGGTCAAATAGTAGAGACACAAGAGGGCAGTATGGAAAGGATCGATAGAGGGACTACAGGAGTATCTAGGAGTAGTGAAAGAAAATAAGAGTATGTTTGCCATCGCTGTGCCATGTACTTAGACATCAATTCCGTAAACTATCAACAAACCTGACGAGTGTTAGATAATAAAAAAAAGGGCACAGGTACGTAAGATATTTTTAATGCGAACTGCAGGACCGAGTGATATGAGGTAAAAAGTCTCGTACGAAAAGGGGAAAAAAAGAGAAGAAAAAGAAAAGGGCCGAGAACTGATGACGAGTCAGGATACATTATAGCGCGAGTTTTGTGGAACAGTTGTGAGTATGCGGAGAGAGTTGGGATGAAATATAAAGAAAAAAAAGGGAAAAAAGTCGTTACGGTCACTGTGTTGTGGAGTAGCTCAAGACACAGGGGGTGAGATATGATCGGTTCAGGATTAGAACCGAAGCCAGTGTAGTGACTGTGTCAGAAGTAAATTAAAAGATGGCGAAGGGGGGCGGCGTAGGGGGGAGAAAGAGGTGAGGAGGGAAAGAAAAAAAGGAAGAAGGGTGAGGAGTTGGGGGAGGCTGAAAAGGCTGAGAGGGCTGGGCAAGGGGAAGTACGTCGGGACCCGAGAAGGATTAAACAACTAGAAGGTACTCGGGCGATGGCGATGCCACGGGTCCATTCCTGTGGCGGATAAGACCTTGCTCTGGGAGCCTATAAAACGGCAGCAGAGGTGAACAGGATTTTCCCTTTTTCCCGTAAGGACTGGCACTGGCCAGGAGTGGACCAGATTACGTACGCCCGAGATTGGAACGGCTGTTCCTCTCCTGCGATTCCTTCGTGTGTCGCTTCTTTCAATCTGCTGCTCCTGCAGAGACCGACCCCTCAATCCTCGCCACAAACCAGAACTGTATTCCGTGAGAAGGGGGGTAATGTCCATCGTCAGTTCCGACGGAGTACAGACCTCTCAAATATGATCCGTTATAAAAGACACTTCCACTAATATTGGCAAAAGAGAGTGGCACCCTCGACCATCTCGACGGCGCCAAGGGGGGTTCCCCCGTCCGGCCGGGTGGAGCGGGGGTATGTGAGAACGTCACAGTCCTTTTCATCCGTGCTTTGGACTGCCGGAGACGCTGTCGTTTCTCTTGCGTGCGTGCGTCGATCGGTCGAAAGCTTCGATACTGTGCGCACGCTGCTATTCTACGACTCTCGAATGACTGGGGCTCCCTCGTGAGTTTGTAGAAGAGTACGTAAGTGTCTATTCGATCCTGACGATTTGCAATGGGTCATCGCTAAAGAGTGTCGGTCTCAAGATCGCCGTGGCGGTGAGACAGGGGTGTCCGTTGTCGCGCCCTGGCTGTTCAATCTGGTCGTAGCTAGAGCAGTAGATTCCTATTCGGAGCCGTTGTCTAGTCGGTTGGGGTGGCCGGCCCTTATCAATGCACTGGGCTACTCATGACGACATCTGTGCTCCTTGCATCTCCAGAGCTGGCTGCAGGAGAACTTGACACGGCTTCATGACCCTTAGCGAACTGGGCTCGGATCAACGCGAAAAGACCGGAGTGCTGTCCTCTGGGTGGCGTCCGCAGAGACAAGAAGTGAAGGTGGACATACCACACCTTATTTCCCGTGGGGAGCGATTATCCTCAGATTCCTGGTCAAGTGTCTGGTGGCTATCTGGGGCTGCGAAGTACACAGGTGCTCGAAACTCGCAACGATTCCACCTATCTCATGCCATCGAGCAAACTCACGAGCCCTCTTAGCCGCAACAGCGGCTGAGTGTTGTTGCGTGACCTGTCTCCTTCCACGTATTCACCGATGACATAGGGTCCGGTCTCGACCTCAAACCCTCAAGGGTACGGATATCATCGTAGGCAGGCGGTGCGACGATGGCTGCGTTTTTCTTCCCATGATGTTCCTGCCTGGTACCTTCATGCGCCGAATACAGAGTGGCCGGCTTGGAATGCTCTTGGGAACTTTGATTCCAATTCTGAAGCATAACGCACTGCCGCGGTTGTGTCTGAGTAACTCTGCGCCGCAGCTGCGCGCTTGACAAACCACGTATGTGGCTAGGCAGCTTTTCTGGTGTGAAAAACCAGATCGAGTGCGGCGGGGGCATAGAGTGACTACAACCGCTGAGCTCAGACCAGCAGTGTGCGGCCTGGTTGCGGCGAGCGTGCGATGGTCAGTGACTCAGGGAGGTTGCTGCCGTCCAACCTGAACTCCTACTGGGTATCGCTGGGCGCCCGATGCCATCCATGTGCCGCTGATCGTGCACTATCTCACCACCTACGGCTAACTTCATACGTCCCTAGAGTGAGAGCTCCCGAGGTCGATGGCGCGATAATCGCTGTCGTGCGTGTTTGTCCCGAAACCGCGCCTGGGAGGCCCGGTTCACTGCGTGCACGCTGCTTCATAACGCACGAGAGAGAATCCTGGCGGCTGACCGCCTTGCGTCAAGTTGGTGGCTATTTCACAGTACAGAAGGGAATGGCGTCTTCGATGCGGACAAGCTATTCGACGTCTGGCCGTCCTGGGAGGCGCCCGACCTGACCATCGCGAGGTGGTGAGGCAGGGGTCGTAGACCGACGTGTGTCTAGCGAAAACCGCGTTGGAGATGTCCCACGAGCGTTAAGGTGGAGAACTTACCCGATCATGTAATGATCTGGCAGCCGCGTTGGGCGGCGCGCACAGAGTACCAGACCGCCCTGCCCCCCGGCCTCGAAATAATGTTCGTTTTAAACCGCCATTACATTTCGTGGCGAGGTGTCTGGAGCTTCGCGAGCGAAGTCTGAGTGCGGAGCTGAGGGTTTAATACGTCCGCCCAGCTTCCGACGTGACGAAACTCTAGTTTTGTGGTCTCATGGTAACTGGAACGGTTTAAACGCAAGGGAAAAAAACAATCGCGTTTAACGAAGGAAGGCGGAACGGTGGCCTTATCTGGTGTGCAATGATGGATAGGCGCGTGAGTTGGGGCCTTCCGCATCAATCGCGGCGAGTTGAATGATTGCGTGACTGGTCGAGGTGAATACGAGCTGCTTTTGGCTTAGCTCCGACTCCTTCACGCTCCAGGGTGTGTGATGCGATAAACGACAACGTAAACCGCTCTGCAATATCGTGTCGTGGCGACTTGGCGATGTGATTTTGTAGCAGTCGTCGCCACCGTAGCCGAAACATAGCCAATGCCTCGTCGATCTATTAGTGGCTCGGCATGATGGATAACGAGATTCCCCGACTGTCCCATCTACTTCTATCACAGCATTGCCACTAGTCGGAGCGTCAGACGATTGCTCATCTGTGGCGCGCACACCTAGTGTGTAGAAGCGTGGCTTTGCCCTCTTTGCTTGTTTCGCCCGGAGAGCCGGGCCGGGGCGTGAGTGTCCGAGGAGTCGAAGGAGAGTTTAAATAAAAGTGAAACTGCTAATGACTATGATTGACCAGCACAAACCTCTGGGACAAACAGTCTAGAAAATGAAAACGCCAATCGTACAAACCGAATAGTCCAAAACTGGTGTCCTCAGACCTTGGGCCAGAGCTGTTCGGGCCCGGAGCTCGCCGCTGTTCACCCTTACAACACTCTGTGACCTCGAAAATACGGATTGTTCCAGATGCGCGTCATACCGGGTCCTGTCGAATGTCGGGGCACGGTCGCCAGCCGTGTCCCTAAACGGGACCCGCATACGTTGTGGCTGGAAACCGCTCGATGGATCGACATGCAGTGGCACCATCTAAGAAAACTCGGTTGTTTCCTCCTCTGCGTCAATGCGCAACGCTCGTAAGGTTTCGCCGGGAGTTGTCCAAAGGGGCAGTCACCCAGACTGATGGCAAAATGACCCGGTCCCACGGGCTATGGGCCCGGACCTGAGGACGAAGATTCAGGCATTGCGCGTTGGCAGTCATCAAGCATCCGTAAAGCAGTCGACGTGGCGACATCGCCCTTGGGGTGCGCTCCGTGCAACCCAGAGCTGGCCGCGCGGGTGTTTCAGCAAAAAGGGCGAAGCACCGCCTTAAGGACCCAGATGAACTCACTCAAGACTAAAGCATAGGCCGCGTGGCGAGCTCGCCCGCTGTGGTGCACTCCCCTCCCGTGCGAACCTCAACGAGCTGTCCTCGCCACGGTTGGTGGTGGATCTCAAAAAGGCTAAAGTCAACACGCTTAGACCCGTTTGAACCCACTCAGGATTGCAAAGCGGCACGCCGCGTTGCTACTTGGCTTCGGGGGTGCACCCTGTGCAACTCATTAGGCTGGCCACGTGGGTGGGTTTCAAAAGGGCTAAAGGCAACAACGCCTTAGGACCCAGTTGAACCCAATGCATGAGTGCAAATCTGCACGCGAGCTGTGGGGACACGGCCCCTGTGGTGCGCTTCGCGGCTTCGCTGTTCGGGGCTTTGCCGCGAGCGTGTTGAGATTGACAGAAAAATCGTAAATGCCAATGGTGCGGACCCTTGGGACAACAAAGCAAGGGCTTGAAAAGATGGGCGTGACCTCCTGCCACACCATGGCAGCGAGTGTCCACAATCGTTAAAAGTCTCCCCAGTGTGCCGTGAACCCCAAAAAGCTCTCCACTATTCTAACACAGCGCCAGGCATGAAGGGATCTTAATTATTATTATTTCGGTCTTTTTTTGGCAGCCTCAGGCCTACACACTGCACGCTACGATCGGCGTCAACTGACCAAATGGCTCACAGTTAGCACGCGCACATGGATGCGTTGGAGGAGCGCAGCTCGGGCGGTCGCACCGCGAAACTTCCTCTCATCCTCAGACTGGAGTGCTGGGGGTGGCACGAGTGCGCTGCCCGTACCTATCTATTCCAATCCCTGTCCTACCAACACCAAGTTCCGCCTTCCCGGAGACCCATCACATTTCCGCTCGCCTCCCTCATGCTGCGGTTTGATGGCAGGGGAGCAGGGGTCTCTGTCTGCGCCTGATGGGCCCCGCGCCTCCCGGTTTTTGACCCGGGGGCGTGGGGACCAAAGGGCGACTTCTTTTCTTTTCAGGAACATCATCATCGGTATCCTCGTCGTTGCTCCGGTCGTTTCGTTTCGCTTTACTTTGTCTCGTTCGTTGTTGCTTCGGGTGGAATGCCGATGAATAGGTAGGCGTTTCCTAACATGGCGCTCGTCTTAATGTTAAGGTGTTAGGTACCGTGCCGAGGGCATGAATGGTCGCGTAGACGGTAAGATCGCGGCCGCTAACGGTCCGCCCGGGATATCTGCCGCCCTCCCGGTGTACTTATAGGCCTTGGTGGCGTAGTGGTGGCTCTGCGTCGCTTGACCCCCTCTTCCACCGACTCGGGGAACAAAATGAGTATTTACAATTCTTTGGTGAGGAGGAGTGCCCGCCTGGCAAATCGCTTCCTGTCGGGTGGGACAGTAGCCCAGGAAGCACATAGTGGCTGCGGCCTTCGTGCTGTCCGAGTTGAACTAGCTAGATGCGACGCGACCGCGAGAAAGCCCAGGCCGATGTTCATCAACCGGCTGGAACCGAAACGTAGATATAAGGAAAAACCCGCGGAAAAAACCACGAGAATAGAGCAGGGATTATGCACCGCGATTAGCTCCGTGATTAGTTCCGCGACCAGCGCCGTAAATAACGCTGAAATTAGCTCCGCGAAGCCCCCTAGAACCCCAACCCCACACTCATAAACTATCGGATCGAGCCGGGCCGCTCAAAGCGCGGCAAGCTCCTCTTCTTCTACTTCGACCGAAATTTCTCACTGGCGACCACTGGGGGTGAGAATCCTGCAGCTGAACATGAGACGTTCGGCTAAGTCACGGGAGAGGTGCGTCACTCGTCGTCGAAAAAGCGACTTGACATCTTGTTATTGCAGGAACCATGTGATCAGGGAAGCGGGACACGGGTCACACCTTCGTTGGTGCTAGGGTTGGGAAGAGAGTGGGCCGCCGTGCGTTCACAGCGCCCGGTGGGCCAGCGGTGGCCAGCCTGTAACTCTCAATTCCAGCTGTTGTTTATCTCGCAGTTAGCACAGCTCATTGTGTCTTGACGCGCTAAACCCCCGGGGCCCCCCCCGGGAAACGTTTTCAAAGAAACCCAAAAAGTTATTTCAAAAATTTTCAAATGTAAAGTCGCGATAGGTCGGTAGAGGTCCCCAAGCGGGCGTTGAGGGGGGGGCCCGCAGGGCTCCGCCCCCTGGGGCCCGGCCTGCTGGAACCAATTTTTGAGGGTCTTTGGGGGGGGGGCTGGAAGGGGAAAAAAATAGAATTCGTGGATACCATGATCTCGCCGTCGTAAAAAGGGGAAACTCGCGTAGAGAGATAGAGGTAAAAGGGGTTCCAACCGGGGCAAACCTAATAAAAAAAATGGTGGAGTTCGCGAAAACCCCGGGTCTGGGAAAACAAAAGCCCAAAAGCCATCGTCCTTAAAAACGAAGGGGGGAAAAGGAAGCAATGGGGACGGAGAGGAAAATCGCCCCCGGATGGGAAAAAGCGTAAACAAAAATGGGAAAAAACCGCAGACTTCTTTAGCGGGCCCAACCATTAGGATTAATAACGCGAGTAAAAAATTTTAAAGGGGGGGTAAGATACCTGGGGGTTTCCACTTCGAGGGTTTAATCGAGGTGCACCCCCACTGCCGAAAGTTTAAGTAGCAGCTTGAGTACTTTTCCCGGGAAATTGGGGCTTTTGGGGGAGAGCGCAAGGGGGGATTAAAGTCACCAAACGAAGAACAATTTATAAGGGAGTGTCGTACCAAAAATTTACATACGCCGGGCAGGTTGGTGGGACCTATGCCCCAAGGGCAGGCCCATCCGAGTCCTAAGTTTCCGCCCAGAGGAAACCCCTCATTTCTGTAAAAAGGCATATGAACCGGGTTTTTTCCTGTTGTCTTTTTGCCGGAGCGATTGCCCGCGGGGGGGGTACTGATAAAAAGTATGCGACGCGATATAGAGTCCGTTGGGGGAAAAAAGGGAAGATCGGAAGCATAGAGTACCCCGGGTTTCAGAGAAAAAGGGGGACTTTTGAAGATTTGGACGAGGGGATTTAAAAATGTGGCGACAGTGTGGAATAAAACAAACAAGGGTCGTCCCCCGTTTGCCTTCTTCGACAAGATATGGTACAGAGTACCCTAAAAAACTTTTCCAAAAACCCACCCCTGGGTAGCAGGTTTCACCGGACACGGAAAATTCGAAACGCCGGGTTTTTCCCGTTTAGGGCTCGGGACGGTGCCGCGTTTTGGCCCACGTTTTTTTGGGAGGGCCGATGCCCGCACTTTTATGTTGGGGTGTCCAGGCTTTTAGGCGCAAAAAGTCGCTTTTTTGGAGTTTTGGGTCCAAAGGGTAAAATGGCGGTGGCCGGAAGTGGCTTTAATTCCCCGTGTCAGGGGCCCGAGGTCCCCGCCGTCTTCGTTTGATTATTTTCCCGGGGGAGACCCCTTTTGGTTTAAGGGATTCGGGGCTAGATGTAAAATGTCCCGGAAACCGCCCCAAGGAGCTTTTCGGAGGGTCAATAGTGGGGGAAAGGGGGGCCCCCGTTTAATTTTTCTCGAGACAACCGCCCCCCCCCGGGGGGTCCCCCGGGGGTAGTTGATTAAATTTGCTTTAAAAAAGGCAGGTCCTCCTTAAAAAAAAGGCATCCTTCCCTCCTTCCAAAAACTTCCCCCCCAAGGGTTAGGGTGTGTCCCCGGCCGGGGGCACAAGGACGGGGCCCCTCCGTGGGGGCCCCCGGGGGGGCGGGGGGGCGAGATGGGGGACCGTACCAGCCTAAAAGCAAACCCTGTCCCAAAAGGCCCCGGGAAAAGGGGGCCCCTAGGAGGTTTAAACGGGGGGAGGAGGGAGGAGGGCCCCGCTGTGCGGCTAAAAATGTCAAACCTGGCACGGGCCCCCAGGGGTGCTGGGTTTTTTTTACTGCCGTTTCCGGGGGGGTTTTTGTGGGACGGGGGGGTAGCATTGGGCGTAGCCCGGGAGGGGCGAGGCAGCCGGGGTCTGTTTTCTTTCGTGGGCAAAAAACTCTTTCCAAAAAATGTCCCCATCTAATGTCTGGAAAAACCCCTGGCCCCAAAGGGGCGGGGTTTGGAAAAAAATTTGCGGGGGGAAAAAAACCCTGTTGGGTTGACCCCTAGGGCTGGCACTGTAAGGAACATGAAGGTGTAGCATAAGTGGGAATGGGGAACCCTCGCCGGTGAAATACCACTACTTTCATGTTTCCTTACTTTCTGGTTTGGCGGAGCGCGTTTCCCCGAGGGCTTCGCGCCCCGGGCGGTCACGGTGTTTTGAGCCAAAAAGGGGTCCCGAGTTTGGGGGTTTTTTTTTGGGCCCGGCCCCTCGCCGTTAATACTCCCCCGTGATCCGATTCAAGGCCCCTGCCCCGGGGGGAGTTTGACGGGGGGTACATTGTCCCAAAAAATAAAGCGGTGCCTAAGGCCAAACTAAGGGGAGGGGGAAAAAACTTCGCGTAGACAAAAAGGGGAAAAAACCCGGCTTGTCTCGATGGTTTAGTAAAGCATAGAGAAATGCGAAAAAACCCGGCCCTTTGATCCTTTTTGGGTTAAAGAGTTTTCAGCAAAAGGTGGGAAAAGTTTCCCCCGGATACGGGGTTGTGGGGGCCCAAAGGGTTTATAAACGACCCTCGCTTTTTGGAAAAAAACCCTTTGATGTCGGGTTTCTTCCTATCATTTTCAAACAGAATTCGCCAAACGCGGATTTTTAAACCCCCCAACCGGGGAAATGAGCGGGGGTTTTGACCGTTTGTGAGACGGTTTTGTTTTTAAACCCTTAACCCCCGAGACTAGTCCCCTTGCGGATAGTAATCCTCTCAGTTTCGAGAGGAAAACCCCAGGTTGGGGCATTTGGTTTCACGCACTCGGGCGAGGGCCGGGTTTGGGGCGAAGCTACCCTCCGTGGGTTAAAGCCTGAACGCTTCCCAAGGGCCCATCCCCCTTAGTCAAAATTTGGGAATGATATCTCTAGGGGCTCGTGAGTCGAAAGGCTCAAAACAATGTGACCTACCCAGGCGGCCGGTCCCGGGGCCGGGCGTCGCACGAGCCCCCTTTTGGGCCCTTTTCGGCGCCCCTCGCCCGGGGCCCGGGGTCTCAACCGCCCACACGGCACGGCGTTTTAACGGCGATATGGGGTTTTGCAAATTTGATGTCGAGACCGGAATCGTCTGTAGAGACATAGGGACCTGGCGGGGGTGTTTTGTAAATCGGTGAGCAGTTTCCACGGTGCGATTTTTGAACTTTAGCCCCGGGTTGGGGATTTTCGTCTTGTGGTTTAGAGAACCCCCCACGTTTTTAAGGCGAAAAAAAAAAAAGCCGCAAAAGGACTTGGGTGGATTTTTCGCTTTGCCCGGGGGAAAAACAAAACGCGCAGGAACTTTGGGAAAAATTTGCCCCCGCCCGGCGCAACCAAAAACGCCGCCCAGCGAAAATTGGAAAAAAACGGCTTTGGCGGCCGGGGTGGGCGCCCGCCAACGAAAACAACACGCCGCGATCGGACTTTGGGGTTTCGGGCCCGGGGCGGGGCCGCCGGAGGGTTTGCCCGCAAAAACAAAAGCCCCGAAAAGGATTGGAAGAATTTGTCGCTCCCCCCGGGGGAAAGGGGAAAAACGCCCCCGAAGGACTTGGGTGAATTTTTTTGGGTCGCCCGGGGGAAAGAACACGAACCCCCGAACGGACTTTGGGAAAAATTTGTCCTCGCCCCCCCCAAAACCAAAACGCCGCGAGGGAAAATTGGAAAAAAACGGGTTGTGCGGCCGGGGTGTCGCCCCCCTACGAAAGCAAACCCCGCCCGACGGATTGGGGGATGGGCGGCGCTTTCCCCCGGAGGGGGTCGCCCCAACGAAAGCAAAACGCCGCGAAACGATTGGGTTAAAGGGCGGCGCGTGCCCCGAAGGGGTCGCCCGCCAAAGAAACAACACCGCCGCGTCGGGCTTGGGAAAAAATTTCTTTGCTCGGCCCGGGGAAAGCAAAAAAGCCGCGAAAAGGGCTTGGGTGAATTTTCGCTCGCCCCCCGGGGAAAGCCACCCGCGAAAAGGACTTTGGGAAAAAATTTTTCGCCCCGCCCCCGAAAAGCAAAACGCCGCAGGAAAATTTTGGGAAAAAAATTTTTTCGCTCCCCCGGCAAAAGCAACCACGCCGCGGCGAAATTGGAAAAAGCGGCTTTTGCGGCCCGGAGTGTCGCCCCCCCAACGAAAGCAACCCCGGCCCCGCGGACTTGGGTTACGGGGGGGCGCGTGCCGGGAGGGGGTCGCCCCCCAAAAGAAACAAAACGCCGCGATCGGACTTGGGGGACGGGAAAGGGGGGGGGCCGTGCCGCCGGAGGTGGGCGCCCGCCAAAAGAAAGCAAAAAGCCGCGATCGATTTTGGGTTTCGGGCGGCGCGTGGGGCCCGGAGGTGGGCGCCCGCTAAACAAGGAAAAACCCCCGTATCGGGCCCGGGGAAAAATTTTTTCGGTCGCCGGGCCCCGGGGCAACGCGCCCCGAGGGCAACTTGCGGGCCCGTTCCCGAGTTCCGCTTGTCCCCCAAGAGCGAGTAAAAAAGATTTAAAAATGAGGGGTTTCATCGGAAAGTTTATTTGTGCAAACAACCGGCTTTGCTTTATCGGATCCTGCCTGCCAAATTTGTCCCCGTATCGGTGTTTGAAACTCGAAAAATTTTGGGATCCGCCAGGGGGTTTGCCGGGAAATTAGCAATTCGAAAAAATCGTGTCGCGGGGGGTCCCTTTTGGGGGCGTCGAAAAGTACGAAAACCTTTTTTTCCCAAACGATTCCGTATCGTAACATTATCTCCTGTAGCGGCCTCCCCGCCCCTTTAAATTTCCCCCGGGGGGGTAACCCCCCGGGGGCGACGGGCTTGGTGAAAAATTTTTCGGTCGTCCGGAGGGGGTGCCCCGTCCCGGAGGTTTCCGCCGTCCCCAAGTTGAGGGCCCGGGCCCTTTGTGGTGCCCCCACTTTTAAACACGCCCCTTTAAAGAGCCGTCTCGGTTGCCGCCGCTGTTTTCGCATGGGGCGAGGTTCCGTACCGAAATCGCGGTCACCGCAATTTTCTGTTGCTTTCATCCTAATATTCGAAATATTGTCTCCGCCCGGGGGTTTTGAGAGACACTTTTTTCGAGTTGAAAACGAAGCGCCCTCATGTCGAGCACGCCAATATAAAAAATTTTTGTCCAAAACTTTTTCGTAGCTCTCCTCGTTCGGCGCCGAAATTCGTCGTTAGTGTTCCGAGGTCCCCGGCGGTCGTTACTTCAGAGATCATTGGGTGCCCGGGAGGTACCGCCCCCCCGGAGGTGTCGCCGGTCGGCCGTTTTTCCCGGGAGGTTCGCCGGCCCGGAGGTTCCCCGGGTCGGTCGTGGTTCCGGAGGTGTTCCCCGGGCCCCGGGAGTCCCCCCGGCCCGGAGGTACCGTGGGTGCAACCTTTTTATTGTCCCGGCATTTCGTTTTTTTTCCCCTTTTAATTTAATGCAAATTTCTTTGTTTGACTTCGCCATAGGGCTATCGTAAATATTTTATCGTACAATAGGACTTTTCGATCTTTTCGCTCTCCGCGACAATGTCTCGATTGAACGCGCCTTTCGGCGCCGCGCTCGCATAGGCCGTGCGTAGGACCGTGCTCCCCGACCGCCTGGCCGGCCGGGTTGGTACTATAAGAGATACGTCGCGCTCGGCGCTCGAAAGAGTCGAGCGAGTCCGGACGATCTAAAAAAGTACTTTCTCGATCTCTCCCCCCTCCGGGGTTTTTCGACCGCTCTCCGTCCTCGCCGCCGCTTCCGGTCGGGTTTGGGGACTAAAGAGGGTAGGAGATTAATATTGTCGTGCGCGCTCTCGCTTGACAAACGAAGAAACGGGGCCCCAACGGGTCCCGAGAACTTTGTCGATCGCGACTCGCCGGAGGAAAAATTTTATAAAAAAGTTTTTATTTGGAAACCACGAATATATAAAAATAATATACGATCGTCGCAGAACGCGCCCCCCCAAGTCTTCTCATCTTGGAGGGTTTCGTTCTCGCGAGAACACGTTCACTCTCGCGTCGTCTCTATTCCTCTTCGCCCGGGGGTTACGTGCGGCCCCTTTTCGTTGCGCCGAAAGCGCGCAAAATTAACGCACACTTATTTATTACGAGCACGCATTGCTACGATCGGTGTCGCAAGACCGAATGGCTCTTATTGGGGCCCCACGCCTTTGTGTTGGCCGCGCGGTTCCCCCTCGTTTGTACGACAGAAATTGTCGCCTTACCAACATCTATCCACGGGTACGATTTCGGGAAGAGTTGCTTCTTCCCCCCTCGCTTTTTACGCCTAGCGAAATCTTTTTGCTGGTCTGTGCGGTTAAACCGTCAACCGACAGAACATCCTCGACGTCTAAGCATCGCCCTGTCGATCTAGCGTCAGGGTGAAACGCGCGGGGGCCTTTAGACCGCGCATCATAAATTTGGGAGAATAAAACCAGTATTTGTCTTGTGGGTTCTTAACGGAGAGGAGGAGGGAAAAAGGAAGGCGGGGGCGTCGGGGTTTACCCTTTTGCCTCCGTCGTTCTTTCGTACCTTTACATAATACTTTTAAACACAGCAGAGTGTCGCCGACCGGCTGGGGAAAGACCGGGGGCAAAAAAAATGGCACATACGAGCGGCGCGGCCCCTCGGTGTTTGGGGCCTAAAAACGCGCGCGGCGCGAAAAAGAGCTGCGACGAGTCTTCGGGCTCGTCGCGGGGTTACTCCTTTGCGATAACCGAACACGAAGCCCCCGGGTTTTACCCTGCCAGTATTTCTTTTCTTGTCTCAAAGATTTAAATGTAATTTATTTAATTACTTTTTTTTTTTTTAAAAAAAATACATATATCCTTTCCCAAAAAAATTAAGCCATATTATTATTTTGGGCTTTGGGGGTGTGGTGTAAAACCCTATCATTTAATACCCCTTCACTTTAAAAAATCACTCATTTAAAAATCATATTTAAAAACAAATTCATTAACATATATAATTATACTTATAATAAACCCTTTTTTTAAAGAAATTTTTTTTAAAAAAAATTCTAGTTATCATTTTATCAAAATTTATAAAAAAAAATTGGATAAAAAGGGTTAAAAAATTTAAAAATGTGCATAATTTTTTAATATATGGGCTTTAAATAAAAAAAACATAGTGATTTTTAATTTTTTTTTCTACAGCTACGAAAAAAAAGACAAAATACTTGAATTTTAAAATTTTATTTTAAAAATATTCAACTGTTTTATTTTAAATTTCTCGTTTTATACTATATTTAAAAATAATTTTTTAATAATTACTTTTTGCATTTAAAACTATTCATATGTATTTAATACTGAAACCTTTAAAATAAAATATATAAAAAATTACTGTTTTATAAAATTAATACTTTCCCAAAAAAAAAAGTACATATGCAAAAAAAACTTTTAAAAAAAATCAAAAAAAAACAAATAAAAAAAAAACTGTGCAATAAACGTAATAATAAACGTTCAAATTTTTATTTTATTATATAAAAAATTTATTTATTTAATAACCCCCTTTTTCTTTTTTAGATCTCCCCCATTTTGGCATCTTTTTTTTTTGTTCTTTCTTTTTCCTAAAAAAAATATGTGATTTTTATACATAGGTGCAATAAGTTTAATTCTGCAAAAAATTTTTCTATCCCAAAAAAAACAATAAGTTTTTTAAAAGTTGTATTTAATTTAAAAAAATAAAACACGCAATAATGAACAGATAGTGCCTGTGTTTCCCCCCTCTTTAAAACAGTTTCTTTAAAAAAAAAAAGTTTGAGATAAGAGATAAAAAAGTTAAATTTTGGTTTTATTTTTAAAACTTACAAATTTTCGGGCAAATCTCTGCTGGCTAAAATTGCCATCTTTTCAATTTTTAAACCCCCAACTTCCTTATTTGTTAAATTGGTTCTTGAAGTTCGCGCCGGGATCAACAACAATTTAAAAGATTTGTGTTATAAATTAAAAAAAATTTTTAAAACGAAATTAATTTTTATAATATATTATGTAATTTTGGGATATATACTATTTAAAAATTTTTTTTATATTTCCCCTTTATTTCATTTTTGAATAATGATTTGAGTTCTAATAGCATCAAACCAATAAACCCCTGGCCCTAGAATGCAAAATATAAAAATGGGGAAAAATATGTCTAAAAAAATTTCTGTTTATTAAATTTTAAAAATACTTACTTAGAAATAAAAGTTTAAGGCCGAAGATTTTTAAAGGCATTTTTCAATTTTTGGGACCAGCCCAACTTATTCCATTGGGTTTAAAATTTTTTTTGTTAAAAAAAATGTTTTATCATGTAAAGAAAACACTCATGATATCCCCCCCCTCCTAAAAATCTCAATTTTCTTGTCCAAAATATAAAATAATTTAATTTAAATTTGTTTTTTGATCTAAAAAAAAAAATAAAAACATTTGTTTTTCCTTATAAAAAAGTTTAACATTACTTTTTTTTTTAACTTCTTAAAAAAATTTTTAACCCTTATTAAAAAAATAAAAATGTTTCCAAAAAATTTTTTTTTATAAGACTTTCAATAAAATTTTTTCTAATCGTAAATTAAAATGATAATATTTTGTATATACCATTTCTGGGAGCAACACATTTTTTTTTTAATTGATTATCAAATTTTCTGTAATTTTTTCTAAAGGGTTTTGCTGGCAAATCGAAAACATAATGTTCATTTTTTTTTAAAACCGTTTCCTCTTTTTTCTTATGTGATTATTTCCCAAATTTTTTAAAGTTCATCAATTTTTGTAAGGGTTTAACAATACTGCTTTAGTTTCCGGGTAATTAAATTATGAAAATCCGGAAAAATAATTTACACATATTTTTGTATATCTACCCTTGTCCCCGATTTATATAAATATTACAAATTTTATATCATTTTAAAAATATGTTTACAGTGATAAAAAAAAAAATTTAAAAATTTTTAAAAATATATAAAATTTTTATAGGTAAGCTTTTACCAAAAAATTTAAAAATTTAAAAACAGAAAATTTTTTTCCAAAATCAATCTCAGCATTACAAGTTGGGATGTAGATATTGACTAAATTTTGTGGAAAAAGGGTCTCTTTATTTGTGTTTCGATTTCTTGTAAACTTATAATTTCTATATGAAAAATGCAGACTTTTTGACTTTTTTAAATTTTTTTTTTCATTACTTTTTTGTATCGGGCTTAGTTATTTTTTAAATTTTTTTTATCAGTTTTTTTTTTATTTCAAAAATCATTTTGCTTTTTTTTAAAAACTTTTGGGATTTTTAGAATTTTCTCTAATCATTCTGTGTCAGTTCTATCAAATTGACATAATAATAAAATAAAAATAAAAATAAATTTGCATTTATATTAGAGTATTAAAATAATTAGTTTAATTTTTAAATTACAAATGCAAATAATATTAAACATGTATTATTCAGTTGTTGTAACATCGGAAATATAATATAATTTTTTTATAAGGCATTTTCAACATTTTGCTCTAATTTTTATCAAAACTCCATGTCTGAAGATGAGAATATTCAGACATGATACCAATATTTAAAGTTAATGACGAAATAGGCTGTGTATATAAATCTTCCACTAACACAAGTACTTTGCCAATAGCATACATTTTATTGTCATTAGATTTAATGAAATTTAAAATTGACATTATTTGTCCATTTTCAAAAGAAATGCAATTATTTTTTGGATCATCACAGTTAATATAATATTGTTATTGGCAACAAATTTTATATTGTTGTACAAAATGAAATCTTCGAATGGACCATCCAGAGGCGTGTAAAACATTTTT
>NW_028191023.1:14800-37992 GCF_048542155.1 Nylanderia fulva | reverse complement strand
CACCGCTCGTTCCTTTTTACAGTCAAACCTATTTTAATTTTTATCCGATTAAGATTTTACGTGGTAAACGCTCAAACAATAGACCTTTTATAAACAATATTCGAAGGTGACTATTTTATACACTGTTTTCGCTTCTATAAGAGAGAAATAACATTCGTCCTAATAAGTCGGGGGTCCTCCATATAATTTAATTCCATCTCTCTTGTTTGTTTAAATGGAAATCATTTCAGATATTACCTTTAAAATAATTATTTTCATGATCGAGAATACTGTTTTCTTCTTCCCATTTTATTTGTGTGTTTGCACCCATGATATGTTGGGATATAAACAGAAAAATCAGTAGTTGTTTTTATATTTTCTTTATGCTCAAAAATCCTGTTTTTAACTGTCCAAAAACTAACTTATCCTAGTTTTAAATTTGTATTTTTAATATTAAGTTTTTCTAAAAAAATTTTTTGTAATTATATTAATACTCTTCACTAACAATAAGTATTTCATCTTCAGTTGAAAAATTTCTTCACTGAGCATCTTCATACCGATGAAGAGATACGTTTTAATTCGGGATGGATCAGGTTCTACTACTTCGATTCGAGATAAGGATGATCATTGGATTCGAATTGAAGTCCTGGCCGGCGATCTAATAATTATACCTGTGGGATTTATCACCGATTCCCCTTTGGATACTAAGGTAAGCATCCTAGCATAATTGTTTTCTTTTTATTACATATTTTTGTTCTTCTCTTTTAAAATCTTTTTCTGAGAGATACAGAAGAGATTTAAAAAATTTTTTAAAATAAATATTTAACTTTATTAAAATTATTAATGTTATATTGAGAATTTTATATCACCAATTACTTGGACAACGAAAGTTATGTGAATTTTTTTTAAAAAAAAAGTTTTGCCCTTAAAAGATTGTCTCCTCTCCCCTCTCCAATTTATTATAAATTCTAAAAATTATTTTTCTATAAAATTTCTAAAAATCTTTCCCAGAATTAAACATAAAAGCGAAAAGATACTTTGTGGGAGAGCCATTTGGTTGCCATACAATAGACCAGCGGATCACATGGAATGTCGCAAAAAATACCTCAAACAGTTGCAGAAAGGATTTTAAGTCTTCCCCTTTTAAAGAACTCTGTATTAATGTTTATACACTTCCCCATAAAATATATTTCTTATATCTAATATGTATATTTTTCGTTATATATATAAATATTAATTATATGTTTTTACTATACAACAACATGAATAATCTCTAAATAAGTAACTATATGAAAAATATCCAAATTTTGAAAAATATTATTACATACAAATAAAAAAAAATTTAATTTTTGCGCATTTTATTTCTTCTAAAAAAACTTCAGTTTTTGCTCTGATATGTTAAAATCTTTTTTTTAACTTCAAATCTTTTCAATCATAAAAGTTTGAAGGTGAAAAAAATTTTTTAATTTTTTATAATCACATTATATTTCCATATTATTAGTGTCTGACATATTCACACAAAGATTAATTCATAATATATAAATAATGTTATACCACTTCAATTCTAAGTAAGAAAGTCTTAATTTATACAATTATTCAAAATTATATACACAGTTTTTTGACACATCCAATCGTTTATATGTAGCATTTTGGGAACAAATATGATGAAAATGATTTTGTATTTTAAAACGAGAAATAAAGAATATTCTATTATTTATAATCAATTTGTTTCCATTTAAAATAAATCATTATCAAAAAATAAACGAAATTTTTGAAAAGTGCCACAGGTATGGCAGTAGTGTACTGTAAAATAAAATTAACTTAATATAAAACCCTAAATTTCCCTTTTAAAATTTCCTCAAAAAGTCTAAATATCACGTGAAAAGCTTGTCAAACATAACGACACTAATGAAAATTTTATTATAATTGTAAAGTTCAACTTTAAAAGGATTAACATAAAGCTTTTACCTTCCTGAAACTTTTTCTTTAATTAGTTACAATAGAAAAAGAAAAATTTTAAAATGTGTATAAAACTACGTAATATAAGTTATTTTTATTTGAAGCATGTAAAAAAGAGCACTTAGAAAATTTAAATTATAATGAAATAGAAAATGCACTTTAATACTTTTCTTTAATGCCATTAGGTTATCATATACATCTTAAAATATGTTATAAATTCTTCTTTTTTCCTGTCAAAAAAATATTTGTCAATTTTAAGGCTATTGTTTAGTACAAAGTTTTTCAAAATTATAGATATTTAAGTTATTTTAAAATTATAGATAAAAATTAATATAAAAGCATTTTTTCTTTTCTCCATCTAGGAAGAGATATACATACATTTAAACCCGATATTTCTATCATTTTATTTTTTAAAAAAAACCTTTTACGTGTGTTAAAAGTTTGCACTAAACACTACGCCCATGTGTTGTTCTTCTTCTGAGAACTTTCCCTCTACGACTCCGAATTTTTATTTTCACCCCACCTTCTTTTCGAAGAAATTGGTTTTGCCTTCCAATGAGATAAAGTTCAAAATGAAAATGGATTCTCCGATGATAACCTAAATTTCCATTATAATTAAAAATAAAAAATTAGATAAATACAAACAAAAGTAAATTAAAATTTTATAATAAAAAAAAAAAGAGAGAGAGAGAAAGAAAACCTTTTATATAAAACATAAATCATTATTTTAATAAAAAATCAATCATTACAGAATAAAGAAATAAACAAATTAAAATTAGTTTAAATTTTTTTGTATACTTTTTTTTTCAAATCCTAACGCAACAAACAATCTGTCTGCAACAAATTCAATGTAATTACACATGATGTACAATTCATTCCTATCAATTGTACCGGTAACGCTTGTGTCAAAATTCCTTTTCATTTCACAGCATCCATGATAATCGATTTTACGCGTTCAAATGATGGCTTCTGTACAATGGTGTTTTAAACATTAAGCACCCCAAATCGCAATGTAATCCCAAAAAAATGACAATGAATAAGTAAACATGTTTTATTAAATATTTTATAATATATGATTTAAATTAATTACTAACTTCGTCTCGTGAATAAGTTCGTTGCTGAAGGTGAAACCTGGCATAGGACCCTCTTTTTTTTCCCTTCTTCAGCCAAAGATTGCAGCAAACTCCACTAAAGAAAATACCCTTCGACCGCCGCAAACGCGACTACGCTGTTCAGGAATGTGGCCCCCCTCATGATTAATCCAGTTTTAAATGCCCAGGTGGCCTTCTTCTTTCTGACGCAAGAAAGCGCCCTCAATTGCATTAAACAAGAAACCCTCTGCAAAAAAATTTATGGCATTAATGCATTTAACGTAATTAAAATGTTAATTTTTTAAATAATAGATGTAAATAAATATAATGTATTATATTTAATATTATTATATCGTATATTATTTAAAAGCAATCTTCTTCCCCATAATCCAAACTTGTCAACAAACACGTATATCAGATAATATACACATTTATGTGCATATTTAAAATGACTACAGAATTTGTCAACTAGAATACTTGCTTGGCTTTCTTTCTTCTTGATGGGAAATATAAGTTTCGATAAGCAAAGAATCCCTCTCAGAGTGAATATTCTCTATGGCTATCTGGAAGCCATAAAAAACAACGTGCTTCCGCGATTTTTCACCTCTTGCCTGAACCCCCTCTCAATCAAATTCTCATTACAATTCCATCAGAAGCAGCAAAAAACGCCAAGATATGAAAATAAATATCTTTCGTTAGAATTAAGCTTCTCCTCCCAGTCTTTTTTGTCCAACTGTAAAAATTAAAGTAAATTATCAAACTTTTTAAAAAAATTCATTAAACTTTATTTGTATTTCTTTGAAAAAATGTATTAATTCTTACCTTGTGAAGAGGTACTTCTTCTATGGCCCCAAGGATGCCACACCCTTTTTATACATGCCCCAAATATCAGGATATTGAATGGGGAAAATACAAAGCGATTTGGACCTTCCTGAAGTAGTGGTTCCAATTCTGGATTTAAAATCTTTCCCTTTAGTTCTATCTTTTCGACTGCTTTTGTTTTTGGAAAGCTATAAAAATTTATAAGTATTTTAATTCCCTGGAATTTCAATAAAAAAAAAATATAATAGAATATATTGAATTAGTAGTAAAATTAAATTTACCTTTTTCCACTACTTACTTTCCATTTTTCAATCCATGGTCCTCAGATGTAGTTGGTGATATCATGATTTCTTTGGTGATTTTCTTCAAAAAAGATCGCATAATCTTAAATTTAATAAAAAATATAATCTAAATAAATTCTCTCTATAACAAAAAAATTATTTATAATGAAGTAATATTTCCATAATAATAACTATTTCTTAACATCAAAATTTTTTTATATTATTCATGTAATTACTAATAACTCAATGAAATCTTTGCATAATTCCAAACAAACCCTATAAATATTTTTTTGAAGAAATAGTATGTGGGGTTTTCTATTTTTGTGAAAATTAAATTTTACAAATTGGATTTGTCAATGCAAATGTGACATTTCAATGATAAAATAATCAACAAATCAAAAAAATTTTATTATTGAGAATAAATATTTGAATCCTGAATTTAGATATGCTTATTGTATTTTAAAACTAAAAAACATTCAAATTTTATTTTTATTGGTCTTATATGGATAATAATTGTTGAACATTTAATAAAAGGGAAATTGCTTTATATTTTCATGGAAGATCCTGAATTCAAAAGTAATGCAAAAAAAATGGGAATGACCGACTATCACCTCAATATGCATGTGCAATATCATTGCCATGGGATGATTTGTTTGACTTCAAATTTATCAAAAACAAATCATCAAACCAACTCCCATGGCATGACGATATCAGCACAGGGGTATTGTGGATGATGTCAGTCATCACCTTTCTGTCTTGCCGGGGGGCGTTATAAAATCTTAGGCGCCCCTACGCTGGAATTTGATCGCCCCCCCAATGACAAGGCTCTATTATTTTTTGACTATCAAATTTTTTCACCCTCTTTAAACTTTTTGCGCCTTTATGCTGGAGCGTATATTGCGGGACCCCCTTGTAACACAAACCTCTGCTCGCATAGCTCTTGAATTCATCTCTCAATGCTCAATTCCTCCTTCCAAAATACATGGTCTAAGAGTAAACCATAGTAATTATTGTTGTAGTATATTTATCTGTTTAATTTTCAAAATTAATGCCAATCAGAGATTCTATATATCAAAAATTTAACCTAAAAAAGTACTATATGATGAGAAGATTCCGTAAATTGTTCATTATACATGTTCAATATTGTGTTGTCAAAAAAATTGACAGAAGCTTGACAATAAAAAAAGGGTGTGGTAAAAGAAAAAAAAACGTGATTTTGTAGAAAAAGAAAAGAGGACGGGATATGAAAAAGCCGTGGTACTCTTGAAATAATATATAAATACACAATTATCACTCACGTGTAACGACACGTCCTCAAGATGCTTGCGAACATTCTCTTTATGGATCGTGCAAAGCCATCGTTTTAGTTTTCGGCAGTCGAGTTTCCAGTGAAACCGGTTTTCCAAAAGAAAGCAGGAAGCAATTTACGCGCAAAATTATCTTGGGACTTTGGGGGGTTTCACCCACCTCTTCCCGCCAGTGTTTCGCCGCCCAAACGTCATCCGCCCAAACAGCTGATTGCGTCTTTGCCGCCAAAAACTCGGCATCTTTTTAGGTCTGTTCTTTTCAGCTGAACTGGCTACACTGTTCAGAGATTGTCCTTTTTGCTCGACATTGAAAGGAAAAGGATAACCTCTAAACTAATGTACCATTTCAGCCAAAGAATTAAACGAATATAGAGCCCCGGTTCTCGATACCCCCGCGGGTCGCACAGCTAGGTACTTTTGCTATAGTTTAAAGTTACGTATACTGTACTATCTATACATTTCATACAGTATACGTGATGTAAACTATAGCAAAGCAAAGTACCCCCAGCTCGTGCGACCCGCGGGGTAAACCCAAAACCGTGCTTCTGTACTCGTCTATATTCTTTTTGGTTCGCTGAAAAGAACAGACCTTTTTTTTTCCCCTTTAACCGTTCAGTTTCTTTTGAAAATCTTAGGCCGGACTACAACAGATGTAGTAAGCCCTAGCCTTAAGAAATTCACCAATCACAGTCAAGAATAAGGGGAATAATCGACTGTTTATTGATCAATTTCTTAAGGCTTAGAGCTTACTACACTTATTGTAGACCCGGCCTTAAGTATTAAATTTTATGTGCAGCTCTGCCCGCACAGATTAATAGACAGATCGCCAAAGGCCTCTAAGAGGAGACCGTCTTTTTTTTTTCCCCCTTTCCGGGCACACTTTGCCCCCCGGTTCGAGTCCAGGCTAATAAAATCATTTATTTCATTCACCAAAAAATTTGCCTCTAGTGCGAGTTCAGACTAAAATCCTTTGATTATACGTGTAAAATAAAAAGAATTTTAGCCTGAAAAATCGCACCAAAAAGGGAAAGTTTTTTGGTAAAATCAAGAATTTTATTATCTGGACTCGAACCAGGGCAAAGTGTGTCGGTAAGGGGCAAAAATGACGGTCTCCTCTTTAGACAAGCCTTTGGCGATCTGTCTATTAAACTGTGCTGCCGCAGCAGTTTTTTTGCTATTTGAAAAGTTCAATTGAACAACAGCAAAAGCAGCAAAGCAAAAAAAACACGCAACTATTGATTCTAATTAATTGTTATTCTTAATTAGTTATTCTTATATTAGTTATAATGAATTTTAAGAATAAATAGATTATTGTGAGAATATACCAGTAAAATCGTATTTTAATCTCGAATAAAAGAGAACAAAGAATTATATCTCTAATAAATTTTTGAAACACGTGACTGATTTGCTTTCTGCAGCAGGTTTTCGTAAAGGCACTTTTATGCGGGGTCTACAATGGCACAGGAGTATAAAATACAAGAATAAAGCGAGGAGCACCCCTTTTGCATAGGCGCGCATAGCGTAACCAAAGTCTGTAATGAACGACGGAGGGAAATAAGGTCGTCGCATTCATTGTTTTCGGGGATTGGGGGGCCCCAAAAAGGCGCCGCCAATCCACCACCGGACAGCTTTTTCAACTATAGTTTTTTTTTTTTTCTAACCACTTTCGTACGACAACACCGACATAACACACAACTTTCGTTTGTCTCAAAAAGGCGGCTCATGCGACGACCTACTTCCCTCCCGTCGTTCATCTACGGACCTTGGGCGTAAACATAAAACGGGACACACTTTTGCATAGGCGCACAAACGTAAGCATAATAAACTTGATTGGTCTATAAACGTATGCATAAAAAATTTAACCAATCGAATTTCTTATGCATATACTTAAAGCGCTTATGCAAGAGTGTGTGCTCCCCGCTTATGAATCTTGATTAGTCTATTCAAGAGATTTCTCTCGGTTTTTACAACATCCCTCAATAGCAGCGATACCAATGCAACATCAAAAATTAAAATGCCTTCAAACCCGGGGTCCCCTTCACCACTCAAAATTCGGCCGAGTTGCCGACCTCTGTATGTAAAGCGAGGAGCACACATTTTTGCAATAGGCGCATAAACATAAATCTTGATTGGTTTTATGAACATTGTCTAAAAAATTCAACCAATCAAATTTCTATCTTATGCGTTATGCAAGAGTGTGTGCCCCCGCTTAAGACCGTGATATAAAAAACAAAAATTTGGTCATTAGATGTTTTTTTTTTTCCCAAAAACTCTATTCCATTAAAAATTTAAAAACTGAAAAAATAAATGTTTTAAAAACTTTTTAACATTTTTTTTAAAAAGAAAATAAAAAATTAACTAAATATAATATTTGGCAAACATTATTTACAAAAAAATTTACGTACACATCGTATATTACGTAAATTTATTTGTTAAAAAACATTATTTGCAAATTACCAAAAAGAAAATTTTAATTTTTAATTTAAATTTAAATTTTGGGTTTTTTTGCCAGCCTTATGCCCCCGACAGCACACAATATTTATGAAAAAAGTTCAAAATTTTATGAAAATTTTTTTTCAAATATAAATGGTTTTTAAAAATGTTTTAAAAAAACTTTTATTATCTCACATCGCCCAGATAGCACAAACGTCCTTGGCGTTTTTTATACCCTTTTACGTATTTACGTCCAGGACATAAAAGACTCCATTGTACACCCGATTTGGGACATCCTCAGTGCAATTTTGGACTCCCAGATGTCCATAAAAATTTCCTCACGCACGAATATTGCTAAAATATTGCATAAATATTTTATTTCATTGTACATAATAAATATTGAAGAAAACTTGTGCAAATTTTAAAAAATTTAATTTTATTGGAGACATTGCAAAATATACTATGCAATATTATCTTTAAAGTTCTTTCATTTCCCTATGCGCCCAAAGATTCCTTTCCATCCGCATTAAATTTTTTAAAAAAATTATAAAGCGCATGCAAAAAGGGGTTTATTACAGTTAAATAGTTATAATTATTTGATCAGTTTAACCTTTCTGATACTATCCCAACACAAAAAATTTAATTTGAATTAATTGAAAAATTGGACAAAGAAAATTCAATAAATAAATCAAAATAGAAATATCCAATTTTTTAGTTTAGAAAAAAAAATAATTAATTTGCATGTCAATTTATTATTTTTAAAATTTCTTCTTTTTAAATTTTTAAAGGGTCTTTTTAAACAATACAGTAAAAAAAACCCAAAAATTTTTTTATTAAAGTTTAAAATTTATTCAAAAAAAACCCAAAAATTTCGTCCTTTTAGAAAAAAATATTTATCCTTAAAAAAATCCAAAAATGACCAATAAGGGACGTTTTTGGACGTCCAACCCATTGCAAACGGCGTAAAATCGTCCCTTGTACGCCCTGCAGGAAAATTTTCCCGTGGATTACACAATGCCGACCGACATCCTTTTACGTAAAGGGATGTACTTGTGCTTATTGGGCAAAAGAAAACAAACATTTATTTAAAAATTTACAAAAAAATTAACAAAAATATTTATTTTCAACCATAAATATTTATTGATTTTTTTGGAAAAGCTCGCCGGCAAGCGAAAAGTTCTGGGTTCGTTTCCCGATTCAGCGATTTGGGATCTATTTTTTCTCCCGCATTTATTTATTTTTTTTCGTAACAGTTTGGGGGGTTTTTAAAATTAAATCTAAAGAAAATTATTTTAAATTTTAAGCTTGGTATATCCCGAGAATAATACGTCCTTTGCACGGTTTTTTTCCCAAACGAAAACTTATTTCGTTGGAAATTCCCCGCAACACCGTAAAATGGCTCTTTACGCCTCCTTTTTCGTTTTTGATTTATTTTAAAATTTTACAGAGCCTATTTAATTTTGTTTTATTATAAAATTTTTAAATCTTGTTCAAATAATATGTTAATAAATAAGGTTTAAAAACGTTTTTTCAAAAATTTATAAAATTTTTAAAAAAATTATATTCTAAATTTAAATCTTTTTAAATATTGTTCTTCTGGGAATTTTAATCCCCCCGAATTTCTATTAATCCCCTTAAGCGCATAAATATTTAATATTTTAGGCGTATTTTTTAAATTAATATTCTAAAAAACGCCCGAAATTTCTTTTAAAAATTAAAAAATTGTGCGCTTATGGGGGTATAATTTTACTTTTTGCATTTTTTTTTATGTAAAAAGAACACAAGCGCGCGTTCGCGCGCAAGGGTTATTGATGTTATTTTTTTTTTAAAAAAAGGGAAAAAAAGGGGACCATTAAAAGGGGCCCCCCATTACAAAAATTATCCTTGCAACCCATTACAAAAGAATTTTAAAAAAATTATCATTATAAACCCAGTCAAACGTAACAAAAGAAGAAAAAAAAAAAAATTCGCCCAATAAAGTAGAAACTTTACCCGTGGAAAATTAAGTTGCAACAAATTTGATCGTATAATGAATCATAAAAAATTTAAATTTTTCAAAAGTAGAAATTTTACCATAAAAAAAACCCTTTTCTTTTAAAAAAAAGTAAAAAGATGCCAAATCCCTGCCCCAGTGAAAAAGTGTTAAAAAAAAAGTATTTTAAGTAAAAAAATCTATCAAAAACAAAATTTATGTTCTAAAAATTTAAAATCTCACAAAAATAATGTCCCCAAATTTTGCGGAATAAATAAATTTTATAAAAAAAATTAAAAATTTTAAAAATTTTTGAAATTTAAATTAAAATAAAATAAAAGAAAAAAAAAATTTAGTTAAAAAAAAAAATGGGGGCGCTGCAATAAAATTTTTTAAAATTAAATTTTAAATTTTTTTTTAAATAATTTTTACCGCCCATTTTTTTTTTAAAATTTTTTATTTCTTTTTATTTTATATTAATTTTAAATTTGCAAAGTTTTTTAATTTTTAATTTTTTTAAAATTTTATTTATTGCGCAATAATGGCATTACTTTTTGGAAGGGTATTAATTTAAAAATAAATTTTTTTTCAAATTTATTTTTTTTTCTTAAAAATACTTTTTTTTTTTAAACACTTTTTTACTGACATGGACTTTTTCACTTGTTTTTCTTTTTTTTTTAAAAAATAGTTTTTTTTTGGTACAATTTTACATTTGCAAATTTTTTTTTATTGATTCATTTTCGATCTATAATGTCTGCAAAAGTTTAATTTTTTTCCCCTTTACAAGTTTTTCTACTTTCCTTTTCCTTTTTTTTTTTTTTCTTCTTTTGTTACGATTGTACATTGGGTTTTAATCGTCTTTTTTATACAATTTTATTTTACATGGGGTTTTTCAATGGTAATTTTTGTTTTTAAAATTTAAATAAAAATTTTTGCCACAAAATATAATATATAGAAAATTTTGTTTGTTTTCGATTAAAATAGGTGTAAAATTAATATACGTACAGCGACATTTTTTTAATATAAATTTTTTTCTATCAAAAACTGAATAGCTGTTATTATCAAAGAAAAAATTAAAAAAAAAATGATTTATTTATTTTACGACCTAAAAGCGTTTTTTTATAAACATTACATGTTTAAAACTTTCTTAATTTTGTTGAATTTTTTCATTATTATTATAGAAGATCCAACAAAAAATAATATAAGAAAGTTAGACTTTATATATGATATAGATATATAAGAGTATCATAAGAATGTATTTTTATAGCGATAATAGACGACAAGAACAGATATATCAGTGAGAAAGTAATAGAAATTTTATTGACGATATCAATAATAAAAGCGAGATCAAGGGTGTCTGGAAAATCACCCACAAAACTTCAAAAGGTAATTCAGGACACAAGAAGAAAAAAAAATTAAAATTAAACATAGGTTCGGGCCCAGACAGCACAAAAAATTAAAAAATTTAGAATATTTATGAAAATTTTTAAAAATTTTAATATTTTATAATATTTTTTATAAATATTTTTTTAAAGTTTTTGGAGTTTAGATTCAATAGATCAAAAATTTAATAATACAGAAAATTTTTGATAAATATTTGGTAAATAAAAAATTTAAATCATTATGATAAAATTTTTTAAAAATTTTTTTTTTTTTTTATTGCTCAGTGTCATGAGTTAAAAAAACTTCAAAGTTTTTAATCTAATCGGTTGTTAAATTTTTTTAAAAAAAGTCGTTGTGTTTTTTTGTTTTTTCAAAAACTATTTGCCCTTTTTAAAAGTTTTTAAAATTTGGGAAAAAAAGTTTATAAGTAAAAACACGAAAAAGGGGGCTGGAGCCGAAACCGTTTTGGGCCCAAAAATTTTTATTTTTTATTATCAAGGTTTAAAGTAAAATAAAAATTCGAACTTTTTTGTTTAATTTTGATAATTATAAATTTGCCCCCAAAATAATAAATGTAAAAAAGTTTGATTGCTTTCGATTAAAAAAAATGTAGTAATTAATATAGTATTAGCGACAGTAAAAAAAATAATAAAAGTAGTTTGCATTTCGAATTTGTTCTAATTGGCTTTATCTATTGTATTAAGATTTTTTCTACTGGATGGTTTTAAGCGCCCCTTTTGTTCCTTTAATAGCTTGTATTAAATTTTTGGTCACAATAACGGCTTCGGCTCTCAGCCCACCTTTTCTTGTGATTTTAATCTTACGAGCCTTTGAGTTAATTTTTTAATTAAATTTAACAAGGCTCTGTTTGACACTCTCAATTTATATTTATATTTATATTACAGAGCCTTGTTAAATTCTTATACCATAAATATTATATGAAATATTTAATCTAGTTTTTAATAATATGTTAAACAAAGGTTTTTATAAAACATTTTCAAAATATTTATATAATATTTGAAAAAAATGTGTATTCATAATTATTTAGGGAATTTTTATCATAAATATCGTTTTGTGTGGGTGGGATATTAATATTATATATAGTGTTTTTTCGAATAGAGAGCAAATGAAATAGATATGGATAATATTTTAAATTTTAAAAAAGAAAGTGAATTAATTAAGAAATTCAGCTATAAAAAACTAACTTATAATTGCAACCAACTAAGTTCTTAGCTAGAATAAATATTTCACTTTTCTCCATTGTATGTAGAATCTAACAAAATAAAAAATTTAGTTTATTGTATTTTTAATAAACTTAATAAGATTAACATTATATTAAAAATATTTTATTGAATATATTTTACTTACGTGTAGGGGAGATATATAATTTTTTTTTCCCTACGATAATCTTTTTATTAGTACTAAATAAATAGAATTTATAGATATACGATCAAATAAATAGATACATTTTCGACGTTAGAAAAACTGAATGTCACATAACCTAACTCTCTACAAAAGCAGAGTTAGCAAATGTTGATTTGTGTTGTTGAAACACAGCGACACATTTCAAATGGAAAACACAAATGATGATTTCCCTAGACTTACATAAAAAATGAAACGGTTATTTCCACAGAATGAGTTTATTAAACATGATACAATTCATAATGGTTTCAACTTATTCCAAATTTAATAACACATTTATAAACAGATATTTGGCACCCCATGGGTTCACCACTGTCCCCAATAATATCGATATGTTCTCCAGGACTTTGAAAAAAAGTTTTATACAGAATTAAGAATAACATATATTTTAACCATAGATACTAGACATTATATGTCCGACCAAACACAGTGAAATCACAGAAATACAAAACTAGCTTATTCAACTCATACCATGATAGAATAAAATTTTATCATTGAATTAGAAAAAAATAGTATCACTTTTTAAACATATAAAACTAATCAGAAGTAACAATAGAATTCTCACTGACTGGTACCATAGAGCACTTTTTCAGGAAAACCTTCTGTTTCCAAACCCACCCAACCCCTCAAAAATAGGCACAATTTACAGTTTGACAAAACAGAGTATTTCTTTTGTCGGACCTCACCTATTACATAAAAACATAAATTATTGCATTGAATTATTGTTGAACAATGGGTATCCATTAGAATTTATATTCAAACATATCAACATAAGGATAAAAAAAATAAAATAGATAATCCTACTTGCAATACAATACAAAAAAATTTTATACGAACGACACAAAAAAAATTCATGGTTTTCCAAACGTTAAGGGAACTCTCTCACACATTAAAAAAAAACTTTTTTAAAAATACTAATATACACCGGAATATGCTTGCAAAATTTTTAAAAAATGTTAATGATTGCGACGCCCAATAGGGGACAAATAAATGCAAAATTAATATAAGAAATTTATGAACAAAAAAAAATAAAAACAATCGAATTTGAACGTGGTTTTTCAACATATATTGACAAAATATACTATGAATTTGGGAAAAGCGTTCAAAATTTTAAAATTTTGAAAAAAATTATTCAATAAAAAATTAAATCCGAAACACTACACTTAAAAAACAAAAAAAAAAAATTTAACTCTATAAAAGATATTGATTTTTTGGACAAAGCATATTTTCCGTTTTTGACAAAATAAACCCTATATAAATAAATTTCAATATAAAATAAACTTCCGTAAATAATTTTTTGTATGCTAATTTAACATATATTGACTATTAATTAATTACCGATCACCGAAACTATTATAATATGAAGAACAAGGACAAACATATATAATCACTAATAAGACAACCATTGTATTAAAAATAAGAAATTTTTAGAATTTTATCATATATGTTAGGTAATTAGTATTAAGTTCAGCGATTGAGAAGTCGTAAGTAAGTGACGAAACGTATCATGCAATTTGATGTCCCATTTATAATATTTATTAATTTTACACTTCCAACCAATTTGCTCTTTTTATAAGCCTTTTGTATTTTGAATTAATTTTTTTATTTATACGAGTTGATTACATATATTTTTATTTTTAAAAAAATTTTTAAAAATTAAAAAAAACTAAGGAAAAATGCCAAAAAATTTAAAAAATTTATGTTTTTTGAAACCCCAAAAGATAGTTTAAAATTGGGAAAAAATTTATTCCGGCCTATTTTTTATATTTTTTTTTTTTCCTTTTAGATTCCAAATCACCTCCCAAAGTTTAGGGGGCGATTTCTGGCACAGTATTTAATGTTATCCTTCAGACCACTCCCTACGTTAATAAATAAAGTTGAACTTGCCGCAAAACACACATTTATTCGTCAATTCGATTAGAACCGCTGAAGTAATTTGTTCATTTTTTTGTTATATGACAGGTTGAAAAATTAACACTTTAGTTCATTCTTTAACATATTATTTGGACCAAAAATTTTTAAACCCCGCGAATAAAAATGATTTAAAAAATCAATTTTTTTTAAACTCTTATATTGATTTCAATCTTTAAAAAAATTATAATTTACATAAAAGATTCAACCCTGAAACTTTTTATGATAATTCAGAAAATATAGAAATATTAATATGACAACCTAAAGTTTTCATATGATCTTATTCCTTTAAAAATTTAATAAGGAAAATAAATCAACAAAAAAAATTTTATATGTTTTAAAAAATTTGGGGTTAATAATTATTATAAATTTTTAAAAATTAATAATTGTAATTAAAAATTTAATTTTGTCAAATTAATTATTATGTACAATATTGTTTAGCTGTGTACAATTTTATTTTTAAAAAGTTTTTAAAAAAATTTTTTTTTAAATTTGAAAAAATTGTTTTCTTATTAGTTTTTTTTTTTTTGAAAAATTTAAATTAAAATTTTTTCGGAAAAATGTGTACAAAAGTAAATTTTCCCTTTATCAATATTTGCTGAAAAAACGAAACAAAATTTGTCTCTTTCTTACACTTCTCTGTTAGATTTTCGTATACCCCCCAAAAACCCACACACACACACACCCCCCAACACCTTTTCGTAAACTTTTACACTTTATAATAGTTATGCAGCGAAAAGATCAATACAATTTTGCAAAACAGGCCCCCTCTTAAAAGCAATAATACTTCTATATTTTCAATTTTTTAGCGAAATGGCGCTGCTAAATTTAAAAGGACGGCAAAATTTTTACCCTTTCCCAACCTCGGGTAATTATATAAATTTTAATAATTTTTTTTTTAATACAAAATTTAATAATTTATTTATAATAATTTTTATCAATTTTGTATTATATTTAAGATTTATAATTAATATAATTAAAATACTCAAAAATGTCATTCAAAAATGTAAAAAAAATTAAAAAAAAATTTTTTTGTAATAACTTAAAGTTTATTTTTAATATTTAAAATTTTTTTTTTTAAGACTTTTAATATGTTAATTTTTTAAATTTTTTAAAAATAAATTTAAATTAAAAATTTCTCTTCTCTCTATAGCCATTTTCAATTCGCAGAAACTTAGCTCTAAAAAAAATATTTAACCGAAAATTGGGGCCCTAATTCCATCCGTTCCGTGCCCGTGCAAAGCTAAAGGGGTTTTTTATGTGGATTTTGGGGGGTAAACGTATTTTTTCTAAGGCTTATTCAGCGTCAATCAAGGTCATGTCATCCAAAATCGCAAAGCGATGATCGATCAGCCAAGACATTAACTCTGACACTAGAGCGTTTTTTTCCGTATTTTTGGGGGAATTCGAAATATTTACGAAAATTTTGGGTATGTAAGCGCTAAAACCTTTAAAACCCAATTATATTTATAAGATTAATTGATAACGGGAAAGAAACCGTGCTGAAAGCAAAAGTATAAATATAAATAATCTACAGTAAATTTTAATCCCTTAAAAAATCAAATTAAACATACGGAAAAGAAATTTGAGCAAAATCTGCAAACAATTTATCTGTCAGAAAAAACAAAAATTTAATTTTAACGAAGTTACCTAAACCCTGTTTGGCAAATTTTTGCCAAAAAAAGCGACAAGCCTGCGACGGGAAATTTAGCGGATTCCAAAAACCCCCGCAGAGCCCGTCCAATTTGAAGCAGATTGGCGGGAAAACCGGCAGAATCGCGTAACCAGTTTATGTTAGGCCAATATTCACGTGGTCTTAATTTAAGATCGCTTAAGTTCATCTTTAAAACTGTAGGATCATTTTTTATTGACTATTTTTCCACTAAGTTCGAATCGGGGCAAATCGGGTCAAGTCAGGTGGGGTTTTTGTGTTTCCACCGTAAGAGTGCTCCTAAAAACCCGATTGTGACTCGACTCTGGGCCGGGTTCAAATTCGTGGAAACGCATTGGCACGATTCTGAGTAAACTTAACCCCCCTAAAACCCCTTTGCTTGAAAAAATTTTTAAAATGGGAAAAAAAAAATATACCCAAAAAGACTGCAAATCCAGAGCCTACAGTGTCCTCGGGGCGCCCCAAATTTAATCAAAAATTGAAAGCAATCCCAAATTTTAAAATCAATTGGGTTTTAACGCCAAAGGGAATCTGCATTAACATGCGACGACAGTTGACGCAAAAACTGGAACAGATTTACAAACTTTAATTTTAAAAAAAATTTTCCCAAATGCCCCAAATCGGGAAAAAAAATCCCCGGTAGCCATATTTTTTAGAAACGTTTATATTTGATTAAAATGTCCCCTCGAAAAAAGTTTAGGAAAACGTTTTTTTTCGAGTTTAAAAAACGTTCAAAATATCACTTTTTCCGTTTTATACTTCATTCGTGAATTTTTCAAAATTTAATATATTTTTCATTCTGCTCCTAAATCGCATTTGTGCAATAATTTTTGTAATGCTGATAAAATTTTTTTGACTTTTTGACATTTATGAAAAATTTTAAAATTTTCTTTTTATTTTCTTTTTTTATTTGGAATTTACTTAACCAATTTTTTTTAACATTTAATCTGTTGGGGTTGTCAAAGAATTAAACTAATAAAAAATTATTGATTGTAATATACTTTTGTATGCTTTTTATAATTATCTACTAAACTTAAAAGGGGAGATAGATATCAAATTTTACGCAAAACGGGAAATAAAGGGAAATATGTGAATCATTATAATAAAGCAATAAAATTTTGGGAAGTCTCTTTTAAAATATTTAATTTTATATTTGTATTTTATAGTATTTTTGCAAAATTTTTTAATGTGTTTTTTATATTTAAAAATTTATTTTATTGCAATATTTTAGCAATATTTTTGTGCGTGGAGATATAATTTAAAAGTAAAAGAAATGTTTTTTTAAATTTTAAATTTTTAAAAAGTTCTTGTTGGGACGTTTCTAAAAATATTAAAAGGTTAATAAATTTTGGATACGCTAGGGAAAAATTTTTTGAAACACTGTGGGGCCTGGGAAAATTTGTAAAAAAGAAGAAAAAAAGAAATAAAAAAAACCCAATTTCAAAATTTAAAGAAAATCAACCAAAAGGCAAAATTTTTAAAAGATCTAATTTAAAAACAACGTTTCGACGGTCATTGCAGTTCTTTTTAGTTAAACTATAAAACAAATTACACACAAATAATTTAACTTTTATTCAACCTTAAACACAAATAATTTTTAAACGCCAATATCATAAAAGAAGAAACTTCCCACAAGGGGAAGTTATAAATTTATTATAAGACTAAACTAAGTTTAATGCAAAAGCAAATTTCACATTTTTTTAATGAACGTAAACTGACATATAAAACAGGAATATATAAAAATGTTACCGCTCGCATGAACTTTTTTAGTCCTAATCGTTTAAACAAAATACTAAACTAATAAAAATAGAGTAATTTTCAGAAAGATAGGGGAAATTTTATAATTTATGATCGTGTTCTTGCGCTATTTAAATTTTATTTTTTATTTATTTGTTACTGTTATTATTTGAACTGACCCCCTTTCGTTTTTTCTTAACGATTATGACTAACAAAAAATTCAGCGGCGGTTAATATCTTTATTGTTTTTTGTTTTTTATGTAATTTTACATGTTCATTAAAGCAATTGTAATATTATTCAGTCTGCAGTGAAATTATTTAGTTTACTAAGAATTTAAAATTTTTCTTGTAGGGAAAGTTTTGGTTTTCTGAAATTTGGCGTTTTTAATTATAATCTCTAAAAACCACCTTTAAAAAAAAAAGGGAAAAAAAAGGGGACCCAATTAAAGGGCACCCATTAAAAAAATTACCATTGCAAACCCATGTACAATAAAATTGTATGAAAATTATCGATTATAAACCCATGTACAATCGTAACAAAATAATGAAATAAAAAAAAAATTGCCCCAAGGAAAGTAAAACTTGTACCAGGGAAAAATTAAAGTTGCGCTTATAAGTCGTAAATGAATCAATAAAAATTAATTTGCAAATTTAAATTGTACCAAAAAAAATTATCTTTAAAAAAAAAGATAAACAAGATGCCAAAGTCCATGCGCCATGTGAAAAAGGTTAAACAAAAAATTTTTTTAAGTAAAAAAATATCAATTGAAAAAATTTTTATTTTTCAAAATTAAAATATCTCTACAAAAAGTAATGCCCAATTATTGCGCGAAAAAAAAAAACTTTTTTAAAAAAATTAAATTTAAAAAATTATGCAATTTTAAAATTAATAAAAAAAAAAAGAAATAAAAAAATTTAGTTAAAAAACTGGGCGCGGCAAATTTTAAAAGTAAAATTTAATTTTAATATCAAAATATTATTTAGCACGCCCCGTTTTTTTAACTAAATTTTTTTTTTTTTCTTTTTTTTATTTAATTTTAAATTTCAAAATTTTTAAATTTTTAAATTTTTTAAAAAATGTTTATTTATTCGCGCAATAATTGGACTTTACTTTTGTAAAATATTAATTTTAGAACAAAAATTTTTTTTGTCATTGAAATTTTTTTTATTTAAAAAAAATACTTTTTTTTTTTAAACATTTTTTCACATGGCGCATGGACTTGGCATTTTTTTTTATCTTTTTTTTTAAAAATAAGTTTTTTTAGGTACAATTCTAATTTGAAAATTTAAAATTTTTTTGTTCATTATCGATTTATATATGTCTGCAATTTAATTTTTCCACTGTAAAAGTTTCTATTTATTGGCGCAATTTTTTTTTTTTATTTATTACTTTTGTTCGATTGTCATGGGTTTATAATCGATAATTTTTCAAAACAATTATTGTACAGGGGTTTTTCAGGAAAATTTTTGTTAAGGCGTGCCCTTAAGGGTCGCCTTTTTTTAAAAACCTTTTTTTAAAGGTGATTTTTTTAGAGTTTATATCTTCTTTTGTATATGATAACATCTTAAATAAATAAGCAAATTCAATTTTTCTGGATTTCTTATTTAGTACTATTTTCCCAATAATTAAATAAAAAATTTAAAAATATTATTATCACAAATTTGTACAAAAAAATTAATTTTAAAAATTTTTTTAAATTTTTTTAATCATTTTACATTGGTTTGTAGTGGCAAGGATTTTTTGCTCTGTCTTTAAGCATCGGCCTGTATACCCCTAATATATTGTGAATACGGGCTAAGTATAAAATATGGATTTGATAGTTCCCCGGAATTTGGAATTTTGTCGGACTTGCAGCATCACCACATATGCGCCTACAATTAAAAAAACGCATTTATTCCATTTATTGTTCCGTTATTGGCGGGGCACTTTTTATATATCTCAAGCTTAGATAGAAAAAACATTTTGAAAACATCATTTTTCTTGTTATCTGTTTTTTTTAAAAAAATTTTCGCAAATTTTATTAGGGCAATATGCTTTTCCTCCGCATTAAAAGAGGCTTAGTATTTTAATAAATCTTTTTATTTGTATCATTTCCTTTTTTTTGGGGAATTACCAATGCTTTTGTACAAATTTTCCTTCATACCCCAAAAAGACAACATTTTTAAAACCACCTTAAGAAAGTAACTTGATATTTTTTTACTTTAAAAAATAGAGTAAACTTAAAAATATGAATTAACCTATCTTTGACTTTTTAAATCTTATGAAAAATCTAACTCTCTTTAAATTTTTATTATAAAAAGAATCTCGGTTTTTATGAAAAAATTCTTGAAATTTAATATTTTAACTTTCAAAAATTTTGCAAAATAAAAAAAATCATACATTGTATTTTCCATATATAAAAAAAAAAGTGGGGAAAATAAAAAAATAAATATATTTTATGTTTAAAAAAAAATATATTTTTATTATTATATATATTATAAAAATAAAATGTTGGATTTTTATTAATATTTATTTTTAAAAAATCTTTTTATTGCTATTGTTTTTTAATACATACATTTTGAATTTTATTTTTTAATTTGATTATATTTAAGGAAAATTTAAAAAAAGCAAAAGGGGGAAATTGAAAAAATGGGAAAAATTTTTTTTTTGTCTCTCCTTTTTTTAAAAAGGTTTGTTTTTTTTGGAGAAATGACATTTATAAAATTTTTTAAATACAAAAAAAACAGCCATGATTACTATAATACATATTTTTAAATTTTCAAACTTAAAAAAAAATTTTTTACCAAAGAAGAACATATTTAAAAACTCTAAAAAGGTTAAATTTTTAAATTTGTAATTAAAAACTGCATTTTGTATAATTTTTAAGCTTTATTTTTTTTTTTTCTTTTTTAATTGAATAGTATTAAAATCCCCTGTGATAAAAATTAAATTTAAAAACCAAAAAAATAAATCTTAAATTTGAAAAATTTTTTTGTTTCTTTTAAATATCAATCAAAGGATTTTTTTACTCTATTAAATAATTTTTTACTGGTGCCATCATAATTTTTGTTTTTGCTCTTGCGCAAAAAGTTAATCATTTGTTGGGTTCAACCGACGAAAAGATTTATTGACAAATTTTTTCAAAACCCGCGTATGGGGAAGTTGTCGTATTATCTAATGTTTACTTTTAGGGTACCTAAAACAAATAAATTTTTAAATTTTTGTTTACAATACAAGTAAAACATGTCAAAATCTCATTAAACCTTTTGAATTACCCATTGTTCCAAATACCCTTTTTTGGACGAATTTGTTTCTAGTTTTTTTCAACCTTTATAAATTATTTCACGAAAAAATTTTAATAAAATTTTTATTTTTAAAAATTCCAATAACGGAACAAATCTATGGAATAAATGCGTTTTTTAAATTTATGCGCATTTGGTGGATGACGTAATCCACCCCAAAATTCCAAATTTTTATGGGAACTTCAAAATCTATATTGTCATACTTACCAATTTTACACAATTAATTTTTATACAGGCCAGATCTTGCAATGACACGAGCATAAGATCCTTGCCACTAAATCACAATGAAAAAATGATTAAATAAATTTAAAATAATTTTAAAAAAAAAAAATTTTTTTTATCCCCAAGTGTGTGGGGTTTTTAAATTTTGTTTTAAATTTTGGAATTATGTACCCGCAATAAGAAAATGCCAAAAAATTTTAAAATGTTCCTATAGCATGAATTAGATTATTTGTTAACAAACGTCTGCGATGATAACTAGCCCTGCCCAAACCCCGTTTCCCCCAATACTGATAATGACCTTTTATGTACAACTGAAAAAATATGGCTAAATTAAAAAATTTTTAAAAAAATATCATATCTACAGGCATTTAAAAATTGAAAAAATTTGAAAAATCAAAATACTGATTTTGTTTACAGACGTAAAATTGCAAATAATTTTTAACAATAAATTTGCAAATAATAATTAAAATTTAATGAAAAATTTTAAATTTAAAATATCTAACCCCCCCCCGCTGTAAATAGCGGAGGGCAACTTTTTAAAAAAATTGCAACTCATACATAGGCATTTATATAATTTAAAAATTATTGAAAAATTTTACCATAAAATTTTCAAATAAAAACATTAAAAAATTTAATGTAAAAATTGAAATTGAAAAAATTAACCCCCCCCGTTGATTTATTGAAAATATCTAACCCGCACGCTGTCAATATACGGAGGGCAATATCGCCGTCTGTTTTAAAACTGCAGATGGCATTTCCCAAAACATGCATCTATTTATTTTTTGTCTGGATAATTGTGCCATGTGTTTGTTTGTGGAAAATGTAGCCCCCTACCTATTTTGCGTGGGCGATGATGAAAATAAAATGATGTGACGGGGGGCGTTTTTAAAAAAAATTTTTTTATATTTTGATTTGAAATTTTAATCTCTCTTACAAAACACGTAAAGGGGGAAATAAAAAACACTTTTATTATATAATTCAAACTCAAAACATCGATTAAGTCTAGATAACCTTGCTTCAGCCCTTATTGAGAATTCGAAATATTATAAAACTCAAATGTCCACTCGCGTTAAGTACAGGTGGGCTCGGCTACTCCCAACTGGGGCGAGACACTACCCTTCCTTATTTGTGTGATTTAATTTGTTGAAAAAGTTTAATTTATTTTTTTTGTAATTTTTTTATAGGTTTACTTTGTGAAAAAACTGCAAAGACTCGAAAGATTTTAATTTAAAAATCTTTTTTAAATTATTTCCGTTTGGGGGGACTTTTATATTGAATTGGATTATTATTACTGAGATTTTTCTGTTTTTTATTGTTTAAATAAAAAAATTTATTGTATTTTTTATTTATGTACATTTATAAATTTTTAATTACAGGGCCTTTTTTTCCCAGGTTGTAAAAAGAAAATTAAAAAATGACTTCTTTAGTTTAATTTTATAGAATTTATCTTTTAAAAGAATTTTTTTTTAAGACTTTTCAAAAATAAAAATGAAAATATGGAAATTAAAAAATGACTGTCTCCCTCTCCGACATTTTTTCTTTGAAGAAAGTCCTCTCCAAACTCAGGAATCTCCATTTAAAAGGTTTTTACACGGTGATCTGGGACACTTGTATAACTATAAACAATTTTTTAATTATTAAAATTTTTTTAAAAAATTTAAAAATATTTTTTTAAATATTAAACAATATTTTCTAAAAATGTGGTTTTATAATTTTTTT
>NW_028191023.1:0-14542 GCF_048542155.1 Nylanderia fulva | reverse complement strand
GCCAATCGGGGAAACAGTGCGTTTCCTAAAACAAATTTTTCTCGTTGAATTAAAATCTGTGCACAACTGTATAAAAATTTTTTTCAACTTCATTTTTCAGGAAATTTTCAAAAAATCTAAAACGAAAATCTAAAATTTTCATTTTGGGTATTGATAAATCATGTACTACAATACAAAAATGTAATATCAGTTTTTTTTAAATTTTTTTTAAATTTCTTATTAAAATAGGCAACCACGTTTCTCCACAAAAATTTTTTTTTAGTATCTAAAACTTTTAAACTAAGCTTAAGTTTAAAAAAAAATCTGGTGAACCAAAAAAATTTAAAAAATTTTTTAAAAAAAAAAATTTATGTTTTTTTTACAATAATCAATAGATAGATTCTATTTACTTTTAAAACATTAAACATTTTATTTAAAACCAATCAATTATGTGGTTACTATTATCAATTTTGTTTTTTTTAAAAGAAACAATTTGATTTAAATTTTGGTTTAAGCAACCAGGTATCGTCATTTCCCCCAAAAAAAATGGGCTCTACTAAAAAGCTTAGATTACAGCAACCACAAAATTAGTTTTTCCCCATTTTTTATTTTTAAAAAACCCGGGTTTAGCACAATCAATTTATTGTAACCCCAAACTATATTTTTTTTCCGTGCAATATTTTGATCGAATCAAAACACTAAAATTTTTAAATTATGAATTTAAAGCGAAAGAAAAATTTTTTTAAAAATGAAAATATTAAAACCATTATTTCTACCCCCCTTTTAAAATTTTACATCTTTTTTTTATAAAAAAAAAAAAATGTTTTTATCTACCCGCTTTTGGGGATAAAAAAAGTTTTACTTTACAAAATTTCTAGAAAAATTTTTTCCGATAATTTTGGTTTGAAAAAAGTAATAAAAACAAAAATAATAAACTGAACAGTAACGAAAAATTTATAAAAAAAAAAATAAAAACATTTTTTTTTCCTTTTTTTAAAATTTAAAATTTTTTTTAAACTGTGTTTACATAACTTTTTTTAAAAAAAATTTATCTAGATGATTCCCATATATTTTCATTTTTTACTAGAAAATTTTTAAAAAAAAATTATCTAGCAATTTTAAAATTTCTAACACAACACAAATTATTAAAAAACCACGTCTCTATAATTTCTTCGAATCTCATGAGGAAAACCCGTGTTCAAATTTTTTTTCGGGGGGAAAAACCCCAATCATGGCACGATATCCGGATTAAAGATTCCAAAGGGGGGGTCCAACGTCCTCCTATTATGTTTTAAATTTACGAAAACGTGAGATAATTTACGTTTTCGGGATAATAAACGGTGTACGGGGATCAAAAAATTATATTATTTTTAAAATTATAAAAAATATTTTAAAGGGAAAATTTTTTTAAAAAAGAAATATCCCTTTTTAACCCCCATATAAAAACAAAAAAAAATTTTAGAATAGGAGTTATTTGATAATATTTTTTTCCACACCCTTTTTTTAATATCCAGTTTTTTTAAGATTTTTTTAAAAATTAGCTAGATAAAAGGGAAAAAAAATATGTAAATTATTTTTAAAAAGGGAAAGATATTTTTTTTTAAGTATTTTAGATAAAAGAAAAAATTTTAGAATTTTTCCGTTTTACGAACAAGAGATAAAAATTTTTAAAAATTTTTTGGTGGTAAGTTTTTTTTATTACTTAATTTAATCAATGTAAACTTAAAAAATTAAAGTTATTTTTTTAACTTTTTTAATATCCTAAAAAACCCTCTTTTTCTGATGTAATTCCTTTTTTTCACTATTCCAGGGAAAAATGATAAAAATTTAAAAGACTTTGTCATAAAAAAAGCCAAAAAATCCCTCAAATTTTTTTAAAAAGACACCCCCAACACGAAAAACAAAAATATTAATTTGTTATTTTACATGAAAATAATGAAAGAATGCGAGTCTGTGTATCAAAACTGTAAAAGATATATTTTAAAAAATGTGGTATAAAATACCTTTAATTCAACTACATACAGATGTAGTTCCTCCCATGTTAAACAGAGAATATAAGTCTGCTGTCTTCTAATGCTGGCAATATATCCAAGGAAACGAAACGAAAAATTAATTAAACGGAACTGTATCTCAATTTGAGATCCCAAGTTCCACATATAAATTAATTTCGAAACTTACATATGGAGAATGAGCGAGAAAAATATAGGTCCGAAAAGTCGCTGAAGCGGGAATCGAACCCGCGTCTTTCACTTTCCGGGCGACTGCTCTTACCAACTAAGCTATTCAGAACCTTTCGATCCCATATTTTTCATTTGCCTTTTTAGAGTAGATGTTGTAAATACCGGCCGTGATTAGCCCAAGGCGTGAATAAACTCAGAATAAATATTTTTATCGGCTCTCAATATAAAGAATATAAGTATGCTGCTCTTCTAAGCCGGGCAATAGAGCCAAGGAAACGAAACGAAAAATTATTAAAAAGCAAATGAAAAATATAGGGATCGAAAGGGTCTGATAGCTTATTGGTAAGAGCAGTCGCCCGGAAAGTGAAAGACGCGGGTTCGATTCCCGCTTCAGCGACTTTTCGGACCTATATTTTTCTCGCTTATTTCTCCATATGTAAGTTTGCGAAATTAATTTATATGTGGAACTTTGGGATCTCAAATTGAGATACAGTTCCTTTAATTAATTTTTCGTTTCGTTTCCTGGCTCTATTGCCCAGCTTAGAAGACAGCATACTTATATTATATATATTGAGAGCCGATAAAAAATATTTATTTCTGAGTTAACAGAAGATTCATATATACATTTTTGAATTTGGTATTAAAAATGATAATGATGATCTTATAAATAGTGTTATCAACGCAGTATTATTTAATGAAGAACTTCTGAGACTTAGTTTCACAGTATAGGAAAAGTTAATGAGACACAGAACAATAATTTTCTGCTAGATATAAAGATTTCCCTAAATTATAAAATCTATTAGATAAATTTTTCTACAATAAATTTTTTGCCCTGTGGAATAGCTTATTTAGATGGAGGGGGGGGGGGGGGGGTGGTCAACTTAGTTAAAATAAAATTGGTTTCATAACTGTCTCAATAAAATAAGATATCAGAATTGTTTAATGTTTAGTGTGTTTCTTAAAGATGTAAGATTGTCAAAAATCTATTCGTCAAAAGAGACTTCACAGAAAAACGCTAAAACAAAACAACAATTATTCATAGTTCGATGACCCAAAATGGTTTAATTCAAATTTGTAAAAAAAAGTTAAAGCTCAAACAAAAAGTTATTAAAAAAACGCTCATAAGATACAATAAATAACTCCAAATAAAATTAATTCAATTAAGACAGATTTAAGTAACACAGACATAAAAAAGTACATAATTTGATAAAAGGCTGTTAGAGCAGTACATATACAAATTCAAATACTGTTAGAAAGTGAAGTCATAATAAAATAATATTCTTTAATCTAATGTCTAATAATGACATACACTAAAGATGACAAAAAGAAATTAAACATAAGTACTCTTTAAATACACCTACAAAGCGTTTGCTCTACGTCCTTTTATCAAATTTATTATAAGTTTATAATAAGAGCCTTGATTTTACTACGATAAAAAGTAATTCTCAAAAAAAATATGTTGTGATAATAAAATTTTCAGAAGCCAACAAAAAGTCATTAAACAAATTATTAAACATATTAATTCAGCAAAACAATCTAAAAAGCAATGTTACCGTTACATACCCGTTAAACAGAAACTGGATAGTTTCATGTTGTTAATGCCACATTCGTTCTCCCAAAAATGTGAAAGATATTTACAAGAATTAAGAGTTTTGCCTTTAACCTTGTGTACGAACTATCGTCGTTATATTCACTCATTAGTATAAAATACGGATTGATGATAAATTTTTTTTGGAATTATTTAAAAGTTTATCGACACTAAAACATCCTTACAAAAAACATGGAGGATCCTTATTTGGCAAATAATGTCATTCGAGAATGCAGTTTCGTTTCTTCTTCTGCTACTTTGACGTAATCAAGTTTACTAGATTTTGACGAGAAAGTAGACAAGCAAAGAGTTAATGAAAAAGGCTTAGAGTGGCTGTTTTGAAATGGTTCAACCGTTAGTGATTCTTATATAACAAACAACCATTCTGTTGTTTTTTGCTTCAAGTGACCCAATAAAATGGATACTAAAACTAAATTAGCAAAAATTTCCATAAGTGCAATTATTAAATTGGAACAAGTGGTGCAGTAATACTGAAATAATAAGTTGATTGATCTGAATAAATAGAAAATGTGGAAAAAATTTAGATTAGCGGAAAATTGAATGATTAAAACAGTAGCGATCAGCATCCTGTTGATAAAAATTGAAATTTATTCTTTTCTCTCTCAACAACCTCCACATTTGATAAAAAATATCAGAACTAGACTAATGCTAAAAAATTTAAGAGTAATTTTATTCTCTTTATGGAATCGCATATCCAAATTTACAATTCCACGATAATTTTTTTTCAGCATTAAAATTTATAATTAATTACTTTTTTCATTTTTATATTGGAACTTAGATTCATATAAGACGACTCTCAAAATAAATGGTAAGTTTTTCAAATTATATAATCTAATGTCAATAATAATTTATCTAATTCAAAAACAGAGTTTGCCAAGGCTAAGTGAAATCATGTAAACTCAATAATTCTATGAAGATGAAATTATATTAGCTATACAGGTATTTAATATGTTTATAAAATAAAAGTAAATAAATAAATAATATAAATAAATAATTCTCTATTCTTATAATATATGTTATTATTATATTATTATATATTATTTTATATTATTATTATTTCAACTGCGACGCTTCTTCGTTGGCCAGACCTAGAAGAGACTGACCACACGATTTCTGAACATAAGAAACATATAGTTTAGAAATCTAATACTAAATCAGTAATAACGGCCACCGCGTCAATTTTAACCATGAATTTGATTGGGATAACTTAATATTTTGATAAAGAAAATATATTACGGGAAAAGATCATATCAGAAATGAATACATAAACAACAAATAGTCCATCTACAGACTGATACTGAAGTCTATCTGATCTTCTAATATCGAAGTATAGACTTGACCTAACTCTAATGTTATAATAACAAACACAAAATGAATTAGAGTTGTTTGCACTTTTCGTTTTCCAACTGAGCTTTCAGTTTCCTCTGAGCGTTCCTAACTGACCTAAGGAATTACACTACGTCACTTTTGTAACTGTTTACAATTTTAAATACGGTCACATCATAAAAAATATTTAGTTTTTATTAGCATATTTTTTTTGATACCAATTTGTTAGATTATTGTTTCATAACGTCCTCGATTGTGATCTTTAAGTAGTGAGAGTAAGTGTAGGTCAAATCGGTAATTATAGGATGCAATTAATTGTTTTATATTTTAACACTTCGCCAACCTCGTAAGTCAGAAAACTAAAGAGATCGCTTCCCACAGTAACGTAAATGTGATAGCTTTAGTAGAATCATCTTAATGTTAACTTACGACGTTTTATTCGTTTACTGATGTAACGGTTTAAATATGTTTTTACACTTTTATACGTTAAACTTTAGACTTGATGATTTTTATTTGCTTTTGTTCCTGCGCTAAGAAGATCCGAAAATTGGACGAAACGTTCGCTTTTTCATTTGTGTTTAACTTTCAGAGTTTATTTTTATAATTTATCTTAATTTAAACTTTTTTATTGTGTTTCTATCAGTACATATTGATTAAATGTATAAATTAGTTTTTATAACTGTAATATTCCTTTTGCTCCTTTTAGCCTTTTATATGTATAATACTTTATAATATTATTATTATTATAATATTTTATTATTTTTATATATTATTTTTATATTATTTTTCTATGATGGTCAGAGGACTGGAAAATTTCAAGAATTCGCGAGTTTGTAATCACGTTTCTTTTATAGAGAATATTGAGGCAAGATGATAAGATAACTTAACTGTCAATCCTATCAAGAATCAATGTGGAAACGTTTGCTTAAGTATAAAAATGTATTTATATATTTATCAATGCCCTGATTAGTGCTCAGTCCTCCCGCCTCTCAATATTTTTCCCAACGACTGAGAAACAGAGAGGACTGAAAATCGGGGAATCAAGAATTTTGAACGTTTATATATAAAAGTAACCTCTTTGATTATATATAGAGGTTGAAAATTGAGAAAAGTCAAAAGTTCACTATCATAATTTACATTAACTGAAAGTTTGGAAACAATAATTTTTAACCATCTTGTTTAGTAGGAGATGAAAATTGATTGTACATAGCATATTATGCAATAGATCACGCAAGAGGAATGAATACCAATAACGACTACTCGCCACCTTAAACTTATGACGTGGTACTAACTTTATTTTAACTCATTCATTCGATGGCAAGCAGCTATTTCGCCGAGATCGTCATAGCAGCATGCAAAATAAAAAAAAAGAAAAATTTTAATATCTGAACTGAGATTAAAACCTTGGAACTAAGTTTAATAACATTATTAACCATAAATAGAATGTAAATCAAATAAATAATATTGTTGTTGACTATCAATGACACTATGTAAATTAGTTATTAACACAAGAAAATTTTATATTTTATAATTTTTTATTTTATAATTCCAAACACTTTTGTCACATACAGGTAACGGTGTTGTTGTAATTTGAATTCTCAGTTGTTTGTGACATTTTTTTGGGAATAAATTATTACTTTTCCCCTTTTTTTATAATTTATCTAATATTACTCAGTTATCTTCCTTTATACTAAAAAACAATATAATCCAATTTAATAGTAATTAAAGCATATAATACAGGTATAAAGAGAGACACAAAAAATTTCTTTTTTGTGTACTTTCCCCTCATTTTATATTTTTATGTCAAATATTGCAAGACATCGATCTATATATAAAAAATTAGGATAGTCACATTAAATAAAAACGTAAATGATCTTTAAAATAACTTGAGAAGCACTCTTTTAAAGAAAGTCATTTTCCCTTTCGAACTTCTCCATTTTGTTTAATTTTGTCGAAATTGATAATAACCGTATTAATATAGGTAATAGCCAATATTAAAATGGAAACATTTTCTATTAATATATATATTCCATTTTAATATTGTCTATTACCCGCATTAATACGGTTATTTATCAATTTTTTCGAATCAATAAACAAGAATTGTAGAATTTCGAAACGGAAAATGACTTTCGTTTAAAGAGTGCTTTCTCAAGTTATTTGATAGATAAAGTTATTTGATAGGCGATAAAATTAAGACAGTTTGTAGTTTGCACCGCTGCACACACACACATCGCACCATGAATAAAGTTATGTATAGCATGCATGTAGCTCGATATCTTCGGAAAAATAATTTCTGACAAACACATATTTTCTCGACGCAATCATAAAAATTGTTCAACTAATTTATAAGGCTTTCTATTAATTTTTCTTTTTTTTTGTTGATGAAACGGAATAAGACTTTATTAAAGAACTAACAGAGCTTTATTTTACGCGCTAACTAACTGTGAATCTGAAACTGCGCCATAAAATGCTAATCCGATTAGGCGCTTCTTGCGCAATGCTGGCCTCAAGTTAACAACAACCAGGTGGCAGACGAGCCCCCAAAAAACAAAAACCACCCCAGTCAACTAAATTTTCTTCCTTATCTAGATTCGAGCATCAAAACGAGAAAGAGCAGAGAACTGCAATAATCAGTCTAAATTAACTGCCGCCGTTGGTGTTGACCCTATAAGTATTATTAGCTAGTTAAGTGAGGAGATTTTATTCTTCTTACCCTGTACATTTTCCTAAAATTATAATGAATTTTAATCTACTCGAATACATAAATTGAATATCTTTTCGAATTAATTATTATCCTTAGCCTCCATATAAATTTTTAGAATTGTTTCCGGCAATAAAAGAATCATAAAGTAATAACGTGTGACGTAGATTACGGTTTATATAAAATACAAGCACACATTTTTTTTGTTTATGCTTGATTCAATCTTTCGTCTCTACATATCTTTTTTCAAAATATCAAGTTTTTATAGTTTTTTAAAAGTTTAAAAATTTCCCTATTGAAATATACTTCATAGAAAAGAAAAATAGTGCCAAAAATGTGATATCCATGGAGTGAACACAAATGACGAGCACATCAAACATCGCATTTTGGGGTTTCTACAACAAAACATAAGGGTATCGATGCTGTAACTTTTTCTAAAGTAAAAACGTGAAAAATCAAAATTTTCCGCCAATCAACGCATTGAGTTTAAAATGAATGATGCGTGATTGGCGGAAATTTTTCACTTTTTCACGTTTTTACTTTTAGCAAAGTTACAGAAATCGTATCAAGTCTGTTTATTAAGGCTGAACTGATTGTCTTACTTTTGTGTTTTCTTTTTTACTTACTCTATTGAAGAAGCCAGTTCAGCTAAAAAGAACAGATATATTTCAAATCATTTTACGAACATGTACTTATATGGGTTTATTCAATATAGCGACCTTTTTGGCACTATATGTTGCGAAAAAATGAAACAAATATATGTAATATGTATAAAATTAAGATTTAGAAAAAATACGGCCAACTATAACGAAGCTATAAATTAGTGAGAGATTAATGTCAGACAATAATTGATTATTCTTAGTAATATACAATGATTAATAAAATTAATAACGTTTCGGCTGTTACCTCAGCCTTCTTCAGTTAATATAAAAACCTAAAAATGCTTTTAAGAAAAATTATGACAAATTACGCTTAGAGTCTATTTTTTTTAATGAACTTTGTTTGGGGGGAATTTAAGTCGATGAAATTTAAATTGGTTTCTCATATAAACATTTATTAAAATTAGATATTTTTTCTAATCGGCTACCCATTTTTTAGTTTAAGATGGTAACTTTTTGATTATGTCAAAACAGGTAACGAGTTCCCTGGTGTTAGTAGACAGGTTTGACGGCCCCTTTCCACGTCATCCAATTCTTTTGAACATTATTAGTTAAATTATCGTCGAACCGCTTGAATGAGAATTGAAAACATTAATGTTATCCAGCATCAAAAAGTTAGTCCCCATCTCCAGATATTTCCGATAAGTTTTCGTCATTGCAAGTATTTTTCACCTGATTGTCTAAGTATAATTTTATTTTTTCGGTATATTAATTTATATTAATAAGTTTATTTTTTTTATGTGAAAGATCTAATTGTGTTAGAATTGCTTCCTTAAATTAGATTAGTAGTCAATTCCGCCAAGTGATGTGTTCAACTATTAAAGTCACAGATGATGTGTCGAGTTTTCAAACTGTGACTCCTATTATTATTATTCATTTTATTTATTAGATAATTCTTCTAGAATGTCAAAATATGACTCGTCAATCAAATCGGTATCTTTTTTTAGGTTATACCGTTTTTTTGTCTTTCATATGGATCATTTCAGAAAACATTTTCTCTGAATAGATTCGGAATCTAAATTTGGTTATGTCTTCCCAATAATGAGTGTGGTAATTAAGGATATGTTCCGAGATGACCGAATGCTTTGACGAACTAACTTTATATTATTTACATGTTCTTTAACTCTCGTTTTAAAGTTGTCTTTTGGTTTGGCAAAATATGTCGCAACTCGCAATCGGACCAGAGATCTTATAACAACTTGGAAAAAAATTAGTTGAAAATTGATTTTATCTTTATGAACCTTGATAAACGATTGAGTTTTTTATCCAGAACACGTAAACCTATAGTCCATTTCTGTTTTTTTTGATAGTTGAGCAATTGTGTCAGAAATCATTCACATAAGGAATACAAAGCAATTCTTTTTTCATTATCCCATCTATTTTAGGGACCTTAGTAGTATCTTATCATTAGTCAAGATATTTAGTTTTGGAATAAATAAGATACTTAATTCTTTGATTAAGGCGGAGACATAATTCTAAAGGATAACCTGTTGTTACCCTAAAATAGTTATGATGACTGTTATATCTTATTAGAAATTCTGGATGGTGAAAGAAGAAGAGCTCTAGCCTAACTAATTAGAAATAATGCCTTTTTTTTGGCAAAAGGATGTTAGAGTAATAGGAAAGAGTTCTGGTCCAGAAAAATGTTTTTTCTGAAACCAATCAACAAAAAATGGTATTGTTAATATTTTCAATGATACTCTAAGAATTTAAACAACGGTATCCTCATATTCCCAATGATGAATTTTGAGTCTGTCCTGGTATTGTTAAAGAATCCACAATTACAATCAACCTTCTCTTCGTTTCAGGAACTGTCATATGATCTCATATAAGAATATAAATTCAATCATAACTATTTAGGTACAACGGTTATCCTTTAGAATTTTTTCTCCGCTATAATCAAAGAATTAAGTCTCTTATAATTCCAACTAAATATCTCTTGACTAATGATAATAATACTACTAGGTGTTTTCCTAAAATAGATGAGATATGAAAAAAAGACTTTCCTTTTGTTATTCCTTATGTGAATAGCATTGCTGACCAATTGCAATCAACGATCAAAAACAGAATGACTATATGTTTTATCGTTGTCTTGGATAAACTCAAATCGTTTTATCAAGTTCATAAAGCTAAAAATCAATTTTCAACTAATTCCAATGTTGTTTATAAGATCCTCTTGTCACGATTGCGATGCGACATAGTTTGGCCAAACCAAAGACAACTTAAAACGAGAGTTAAGGAACATGGTAAATAATAATAAGTTAGATTCGTTCAAAGCCTTCGTCCATCTCGGAACATATCCTTAATTACCACAACACGCATCTTAATTGGGAATACATAAAAATTTTTTTAGATTCCCGAATCTATTTCCAGAAGAGAAATGTTTTTCTACCAATGATCCTATAAGGAACAAAAAACGGGTCTAAAACCTAAAAAAGATACCGATAATGCTTGACGAGTCATATTTTGACATTCTAGAAGAATTATCTTAATAAATAAATAATAATAATAATAGGAGTCACAGTTTGAACGTCTACACCTCATACTGTGCCTTTGTATCTGAACACAATCAACTGGGCGGAATCTTTACTATCATCATTTAAGTAGGCATTCTAAAACACAATTAAGATCTTTCACATAAACAAAAATTATTAATATAAATTAATCTACCGAAAAATAAAAATATACTTAGACAATCACGGTGAATATACTGCAATTACGAACTTACTCGGAAATAGCCCTTGATGATGGGGACTAACTTTTTGATGCCTGGATAACATCTAATGTTTCAATTCGCATCTCAAGCCGGTTCTGACGATAATTTTACTAATAATGTTCAAAAGAAATTGATGACGGTGGAAGGGCCGTCCAACCTGTTCTACTAACAACAGGGAACTCGTTTACATTTTTTTTGACATAATCAAAAGCTTACCATCTTACTAAAAAATGGTTAGCCGATTAAAAAATATCTAATTTAATAATGTTATATGCGAACCCAATTTAAATTCATCGACTTATTAAACCAAAATGTTCATTAAAAAAAGACTTATGCGTAATATGTCATAATTTTTTCTTAAAAAAGAATTTTTTATGGTTTTATATTTACTGAAGAAAGGCTGAGGTAACAGCCTAAACTTTTATTAATTGTATTATATTGTATATACTAAGAATAAATCAATTATGTGTTGACATTACATCTCTCACCTAATTTAATGCTCGTTATAGTTGGCCCTGGGCTTTCTAAATCTTATTTTAATAATATCACACACCTTGTCTTTAAATATCTAATTGTTTTCCTTATTAAATGTATATTTATATTTTAAATTTAGCAAAGAAGAGAAAAAAAAGTGAAACTAGTGCAAAGAGTTCACAGCTACAAATTATATTTTTGTCAGAGAAAAGAAGGACTAACCTGAAAATTTAGGGTTTTATTTAACGTTTCCAAATTAGGTTTCAATTAAAGTGAAGATTGTTTGACAAAAAATTCTGTGAGTAATCATGAAGTCTACGTATTCTTATAGTTTCATTGAAATTGATTCGACTATGTTGAAAATCATGCCGGATTAACCTAATATTTGGCCCTAGGCAGATTTTGGTTGTTGATATGGGCCTATTTAGGCGAGGATTTTTTTAAAGTAATTAAACATATGAACACTAAAAGGAATTGAATAAATAATATAAAATATTAATATAATATAAAATAATTTTTTGGTATAAAAAATTAACATTTTCCTTCATTGGTTGGTGAGAGCTTTTTGTTGCGGAGCCTATCGGCAGTGCCTAGTTTGCCTATTGATTAATCCTCTTTGTTTTTTAAGAAAAATAGGTTTCCTAGTCAAAATTACCTTTTTGTACAAATTCTCACGTTAATTTAATACGACATTAAACATTAAAAGTTAAATTAAATTTAAAGAACAAAATTTTTTAAAAATAAAGGACAAGTTGAAGTTTGGGAAAATCCAAAGAACAGCTACTTGAAATAAGGGATTGTCTATAAGTCCCTAATACATATAGCTAAGAATAAGTCGAAAGTGTGCCACAATGTTTACACTATCGACTTATAGCTGGAACGCGACTTAGTTTCTTTAACTTCACCGTCGAGTCCCAGAGATTGTAAGTTGTTTTTTTTCATTTTTTTTACGCTTTTGTTAAAAAAATTGTTTAAAATAATTTCCACTAAAAGACCAATCCATAGAAATGTAAAATAATACCAAACGTAAAATGTTGGTACTATGGAATGAACACATATTTGAACGCCATATTGACGAGTTGAGCGTAGTCATTTTATTTTAAGATACACGATAAAGATCCTCTCATATTAAGATTTGGCCAACAATATAGTATATTGAAGTATGTCTCGGCCATGTTTTGCAAAATCCTGAAAAGAGAAAGAGACAGAGAAAATATTGGATAAAGTGAAACATTATATATATATAATATATATATATATATATATATATATATAATATATATATATATTATGTCCATATAGACAGTGTATAGACAGTTAATATCTTTCTTCCGTAACATGAAAAATATATAAAATGGTCGGATTTGCGGCAGAATTTGCAACAATTTTGTCTGGCAAGAGTTATATTATGAACGTATTTCCGAGGAAATACTTTCATAAAACAGCGTGCTGCATGGATCAAAACGTCAATCCGTAAAAACCGGATTCCTAAAATACTTCTTATCTTTGTGAGATTAAGTAACACGTTCTATAATGTTTTTTTAATAAAATCTGTAAAGTTAATTATTTAATCAATATCACATTTATTTATTTGTTACCTATTTACATTCAAACTGGAGTTATTAAAATTTGAATATGAGCAGGGAGTTGCATAATCTGCAAACCATCAAAATAATACGTGGCCCTGATAGCTAAACTCTATTAAAGACTCTATTAAACGATTGTATTGACTATTATATGTATATTTGACAACACTGGGTCATACACTATACGTGTTTAACAGTGTCCGCCTGTGTCAAGCTATTGATAGGACCTATAATATCCGTTCTTAAACTGAGGGCGTATACTGCCACATTTGGTTGCGGCGGTGGCTGTTCAACCGGCGGTTGCATTCCTCTCCGGCAGGGGGATACGGTGCGGGTGGATATTGCGGTCATCATTCTTCTTCTTCCGCTCACCCTCGTCCTTTTCCGTACAAAAGAACGAAAAACTCTCGGGTCGACCAGCAGGCCTCTCATTCAAAAGAGGCGAAGAAAGAAAATCTGGAAACCGAGAAAAAAAAGTAAATATGATTCCGAGTCGTAAACGATAGTACGTTAATGCACATACAAATATTGACAGATCTATAAAATAATATTTTAAAAGATAAAAGAATCTAAGATAAAATTACTTCAATAATAAACAATTTTAAAATCCTTCTTTCCCGAGAAATATTTTTGTTTCTCATAATTTTAATCCTTTTAGATGAAGAATACCATTATTAAATGTAATTATTAATAATGCCAATTAAATATTGGTTAGAGGATAAGACTAGGAATGTGTATTTTTGTTGATAATGGAAAGGATAACTTGTATCATTTTTTCAAGGAATGTGAGCTACAAAAGATGAGGTTCGTTTAAACGAGGGAACAGTGCAGGACATAGATGATAAAAGGAATAAAGAATGAGGAACTAGATAATGTAAAAGAGGAAAATTTGTGTGGAAACTTTGGATTGGAGAAAAAGTAAAGAATATAAAAGAGAAATAAAGAAAAGGTAAGACAGTAAGAATATAGATAGGAGAAGTGAAAAAAAGAAAGAACATTACTTTCCTGCATATAAGAAGTGTGTGATTAGGCTTGACTAGAATGAATGATATTTAAAGTAAAGATATAGTTACAGTTAAATGTAAATAAACAAAATAGGTTTAGGATTAGAATAAAATAAAATATAGTAAATCAGAAAGTTTATAGTATAGTTATAATTACATAAAGAATCTGAGTCAAAGATGATGAGGATGCGAGTGTGATTGTGAATTAAGTGTTCCCGTAAACAAGTGCCCCTTCTTGATTTTGTAAGTTGAAGGAAATAAAATTAATACAAGGTGTTCATTTTAATCACCCAGGCAAAATATTTAGA
>NW_028191022.1:20000-38067 GCF_048542155.1 Nylanderia fulva | reverse complement strand
GGTGGATTCCGCGATAAGGCATCGGCATTATTATTTAGTGATCCCTTTTTGTATTTAATTTTGTAATTTATTCTGCTAGCTTGGTTTTCCACTTCCAAAGTCGGGGAGGTTGGGCCTTTATGGAATGTAGCCAAATTAAAGGTTTGTGATCAGTTATTATAGTAAAAAGTCTTCCGTATAAGTAGGGTCTGAAATGGCTAATACAATATATGATGGCTAAGCATTCTTTTTCGATCGTGGAATAATTTTGTTCCGCGGTATTTAAAATTCGAGAAGTATATGAGACAGGAAGATCTTTTCCTACGGTCCCTGACTTAAAATTCCGCCTATGGCATATCCTGATGCGTCGGTAGTTAGTATGAACCCATACAGCACCGAAAGATTGCAAAAACCTTACAACAATCTTTCACGCAATATTGCAATATTGCAAATTCACTGCAAAATGTTGCTACATCATTGCTGTTGAATTGCAGCATATGTTTAAAATGTCCGCTCTTTTGGAAGATTGCCACAAAATATTACAACAATATTGCAATATGTTATGAGTTTGCAATAATGCATTGTTATTGCAACCATAAACTAATGTTGCATATACAGGATATAAATGTAAATAAATCATTAATGAAAATACGTTTGTAGTTAATTCATATATATTACAATATATAAATTATAGAATTTAGATTACATGCAATATTTCCGAAATATTAATGTCATGTTGCTACAAGTGTGCTGGAATTTTGTGCACTTATATCTCTGCAATGTCTTTATAATGTTGCATTGCAACTTGCAACATTGCAACTTTGCTGCAATATAATTGCAATAATCTGTGCTGTATGGGAAAAGTCTAGTAAAATCAGGATATTGGAGAATGGGGTTTGAACATAACGAGTGTTTTCAAAGAGTTAAAAGCTTCTACTTGGTTTTAATTGCCAATTGAATATGCTATCCTTTTTCAATAAATCTGTTAATGGTTTCGCGACTTTAGAAAAATTAGGTATAAATCTTCGGTAATATCCGGCTAGGACCGAGAAATTGCTTTATGTTTTTCGGGATTTTTTTGGAGTTGGAAAGTGCATTATTGATTTTATTTTGCCCGGGGTCTGGTTTGACTCCGTTCGCGCCTATTATATGGCCTAAATAAGCTACCTTCGTGCCTTGAGAAATTCGCACTTGGTCTGGTTGTAATTGTAAATTCGCGTCTCGTAATCTTTGCATTAATCTTTCACATTTGATTTCGTGTTCTCTTAATGATCGTGCGTAAATGACAATGTCGTCCATATAGACGAATAATTCGTTTCCTTGTAGTCCCGATAATACATTATCCAAGTCTTTGGAAAGTAGCAGGTGCGTTTTTTTAAACCGAATGGCATGCGCTTGAATTGATAATGCCCATATGGCGTAGAAAAATGCTGTTTTGTGAGCGTCTTTAGGTGACATAGAAATTGGATGAAATCCGAAGCTAAATCAAAATATTGAAAAGTATTTGGCTGATCCTAATTGGTCAAGAATGTCTGTTATATTAGGAAGAGGATAGGCGTCTCCTATAGTTTTTTCGTTTAATCCTCGATAATCTATAACCATACGCCAACGTTTATTGCCTTGTGAATCTGGTTTTTTCGGTACTATCCAGATTGGTGAGTTATACGGCGATGTAGAATACTCGACTAAATTATTTTTTAATAATTCGCCGACTTGTTTATCGATTTCTTCTTTATGGACAGAAGGAAACCTGTATTGTTTATTGTGTATAGGAATTTCGTTAATAGTTGGAATGTAGTGTTGAGTCGCGTTTGTAGTTCCTAAAGGTTCGTTAGGCAAATGGAATCTATCAGAATGCTTAGTAAGAATTGACCTGACATGATCAACTTCTTCAGGATTTAAATGTTCGAGTCTCAAAAGTTTTTCGACAGCGTGTGGTCGATAAGAATTAGTAGAATTGTCGTTGGTCGAGAAAAGCCCTAGGGTTCTCGCACAATCGACGGAATTATAAATTTCATCTCCCATTACCGAGGTCTCCCGACTCTCGGTAACTATACTCTTCATTGCAAGACATTGAATGCCTAAGGTTTCAATGTATCTAGTAGATTTGTCTCCCCCATCTTCTTCGTCTTTGGAATCGCACTGATATGCCCTAAGGTTCCAGTGTGATTAGTATAATCTCCCATCTTCGTCGTTTCGTTTAGGTAATGTACGCCGTGCCCTAAGGTCTTCGTACAATACATGGATTTGTCTCCCATCTCTTCTTCAGAAGGTACCGAATGCCTAAGGTTTCGGTCCGATTAATGTATTCTCCCATTTCTTCGTCTTCAAAAAGTACGTCGAGCCCTAAGGTCTTGGTACTCTCATTAATAGATTCGCAAGATTCAAAATCAAAAATTTCTACGGACGGAATGTCGATTTTAAAATCCTCCTCGGTGGTATTAAATACCGGTAAGTATGTTCTTCCGTTTGAGTGAGTAATGAGTGCGTCTCCGAAGAACACCTTGTCAGCGAGGGTTTGTAAGGGTAAGTATCCAGTATGTATTTCTGGATTAGAAATATGAATGCAACAAGGAGTGACAGTCCTTGCTTTGAGATGTAATTTTCCAACTTCATAGGTGATGAAAGGAATGATAATAGTGTCGTGATGAAGGCATCTATCCTTATAATTTATGATGATGCTTCTTTCTTTCAAGAAAGCGTTTCCTAGGATCCCGTCTTGGGGAATGCAAATGGAGTCTGATATTACATGAAAAGGGTAGGTTTGTCTAAACAAGTGGATAGTTATGGAACCTAAAGTTACTATTGTTTCAGAGGAGATGCCTCGAATGGATATAGTGTTTTCTTTACCTAGATTGACGTGAGGTAATACAAATTGTTGTTTGATAAGATTTATGCCAGAACCTGAATCAATCATGAAATTGCATTCATGTGATAAGTGTGGGGATATAAGTTTGATAGAAGGTAAGTCGTTGTGTTTAATTTCGTTATCTACACTGCAGATTCGAGTGGTGTAGTTGGAATTGATTGCTGTGTAAGGATCATGTTTGCAGGTTGTGTGCGTTCTGTCGGGGCTTCGTTCCGGCGGACGTCGGATTGTACCGAAACGCTTTGGGGGTTTCCCGAATAGCAAAAGAAGTACTAGGTTGAGCCTGATTTTGTTCGAGCTGTTACGTCTCGTGGGGTCGCGGCTGCGAAAATTTGAATGCAGAGCTCGGCTTTTTCCACGAGACACGATCGCTATTACGGGTACGCGAATCTATGCGATTCTCCCCGGGGATACCCGCGATCTGAGGTTATTCGCGCTGGAACTGAGGTGATCGGATTATTGCGAGGGACCTACCTGTGACTCTACTGTAATAAAGATAGCTTCGTCGATTGCTCTATGCGAAACGTCGTTGGGGTTGCGTAAATAATCTTCGTACGTAAACTGACAAAGCTCGCACAAATCACCGATTCGCGTAAGGGTAAGTCGGAAGTTGCAGACTCCGCAATTTATTCCGATAGGTGTTCCGCCTATGATTAGAGTATGCTTCCGAATCCTTGTCCAAAGTAATTTCGAGACTCTAGGTAAGGTGGAGTAGCATGAAATGCAGAGAGCTGCCTTAGTCTCAAAATGGATGTACCCGACACCAACTTGGCAATAGAATAAGGGTTCAAACGGTACAAAGAGATTAACTTCTGGAGGAGGAGTTATACCTCTAAGGGTGAGTGGGCACATTTGTGTTTGTTGCGTAATCGAATTGATAATGCGTCATTCGCTCGTAGATCTTCGGTGAACCCGGCAGTTATCGAGAAGTTAGTAGTCGTCGGCAAAACCGTCGGTAATTGTTCAGTAAAACACTGGTAAGGTGCCAGTAAGGCGTCGATAACCCGTTGGTAAAAGAACGTATGTCGGTATATGGTTGGTAATGTCGGTATAAGAACGTATGTTGGTATATAGCCGGTAATGTCGGTAAAAGAACGTATGTCGGTATATTGTCGATAACGTTGGTAAAAGAACGTATGTCGGTATATCGTCGGTAATGTTGGCAAATCGAAAGTGTTCTCAATTGATTATTGTTTAAATGACTAAAGTTATTTCTTGAAACACAAGATTTTTAAGAGATTGAACTATTTGCGTTTTTCCGTGTTAGAATTCCGAGAGTGGCACCGCATGTGGTGGTCGACCCTAGTTTTATAGCCCGACCTTTTTTTTATAGCTTCCGCAGTGACGATGGAAAAGAGGAAAAATGCGTCGGAGATTTTTCTAGAATGTTCTCTTCCACGTGGTAGAAGCGTCTCTGAATTTGCTAACACGCGCGATTCCTTAGGTTAACGTGAATTTCACTTACCTTTAGTAGCACTTTCTTGATCGTGTCGGCTCGTACTTGGAGGTAGTGCGTGCGGCGAGGGTCGTTCACTGGGATGTTTGGCGGCGGCAGGCGTCGTGGTTGGAACGTTATTGGTATGCACTTCCACTGTAGGAGTTCGTCGTTGTTATTATTTTTAATGTTGAAAATGTTCTCGTATTCAGGATCGGCCTGATATTCCACTCCGAGGAATTGAGTTGAGAATATTCTTCGGTCGCTGATTCGCGATAAAGTCGGTTTAGTTTTCGTAATTGATTCTTCCTTCCTGCGCGTCGCGTCTTAGGCATATTGAATTTGATGCATCCTCTGAATGATTACTCAAATAAGGAGGGTTGATATGCGGCGGACCTCACTATCAATTCCTTATTTTGGCAAATGCTGAGAATGTTAATTCTGACTGTGATGAGCGGTGGTCCGCTCCAAACACAGTTTGAATTATTCTGAATTCAAACGCCGTATGACAAATTTAAAACGCTATCGTATTTTATCACGGGAGTGGAAGTTTTGAAGAATACTGAACACTAGTTCTCACACATGAATACACTGATTTATTCGTATAGTAGTACAAAATTCGAGACTAAAACTTAGAATTAGAATTTAGATTTAGACTTAGAATTTAGAGTTAGAATATTATACTTAGAGTTAGAATTTTAGAATTAGAGTTAGGATTTAGAATTTGGACTTAGAGTTAGAATTTAGGAGTGCGACTATACTGTTCGGTGTCGCGCAGAGAACTGCCAAAATTCGGGACTGCTCTGAGGTCCTTCGTTTCGGCGGCTCGGGCCTGCGGCGGCCTGGAGAGGGGGAACTCTCCGGAGTAGGGGCTCTCACCGTGGTGGGAGATCCTTAGGCGCTACGAAGCGCCACGCTTAGTTTCTAGGCGGAGTTAAGCGTCATGGCCGGCTTGGCGCGCTTTTCAAATAGCGTTTAAGGAACTTGGAGTAAACGAAAAAATTTATACGGCCGGACGTGACAAGGGATTGGCGTGATTTTGAGACTGCCTGGAGGGGGAGATTCGGAGACCCCGATTATCAGTACGCGCTCCGAGACGAAATTTTCCGACGAACGCAGGGAGAATTCGAGAGCGCGGCCGATTATTTGACGTGTTTGAGGGCTTTGTTAAGTCGGATGTCTCCTCAGTGGTCCCTGGCGGAGCAGCTAAATTTCGCGCATCGCAATATGTTGCCGAAGTTACAAATCACGATTCGGCGGCAAGAATTCGAGGATTTTTCGACACTCGAGTATTTGGCCACGCGAGTCGAACGCAGTTTTCTGGCCGAGAAAAATTACCGTCCCCCGTTACCGCCCGAACAATCTATTTTCCCGGATTTGGCGTATCATGCGCCAAAGGGGAAAACGCGAGCCCCGATTACCGTTGCGGCTGCGACCGCCACTCGCAAAGAGAAAAAGGCCGCGAAGAATACAACCGCGAATACCGCCTCAAATATCGGAGCTCCAGTAAACGCGGCGGCTACCGTTTCAGATACCGTCTCCGGTGTACCGTCAGGCCGGCTGCAGATAACACCAGCACGATAAAGTGCTGGAACTGCAATAAGACCGGACATCGCGCACGCGGGTGCGCGGAACCGCGCCGAAAGTATTGTTACCGCTGCGGGACACCGGACGTTACCGTACAAACGTGTACAAAGTGTGCGGGAAACGCGAACCGGAGCCCGTAGAAAGGGTCCCTACGACTCCGAGTTTGAGGAACGAGACCCGAAATTATTCGTATGTTACCGTCGGGAAAGAAATATTACCGTCTCTACGTTTCTTCTGCGTCACGATACGCGGCCATAGTCTCACGGCTCTCGTGGACTCGGGGTCCAATCGCACATTAATAGGCCGCGAAGGGATGAAAATAATCGAAGCGCTAAACATCCCGACTTCCCGTACTAGAGGGATTCAGATCCGCACCGCAAACGGTCAGCTCGCGGATATTATAGCCGAGGCCACCGTACCGATACAATTAGAGGATAGATGCCGCGAAATTACCGTTGGTTTGTTACCGAATTTAGCTGTACCATGTATACTCGGGATTGATTTCTTAACAAAATTCAGAATAGTGATAGATTTTGCCACAAGCGAATGGCATTTTTCGCAAACGCCACACATCCGTTACCGCCTCACTACGGAAAGTACGCAGGGGATTTCGTGCTGTGGATTATCCGACTTGACGCCCAAACAGGAACAAAGTTTAGAAAATTTTTTACGAACGTTACCGCCAATCTCGGACACCCCCGGAGTTACCGCATTAACCGAACACACGATAGACGTGGGTTCGAGCCCCCCGATTAAGCAACGCTGCTATGTAGTATTGCCGAAAGTGCAGGAAGCAATACGGGCGGAGACCGAGAAAATGCTCGCGACGGGAATTATTGAGCCATCCTATAGCGAGTGGTCGAATCCGATCGTAATGGTGAAAAAACCGAACGGTAAATATCGCTTTTGTTTAGATTTCCGCAAGGTTAACGGAGTATCAAAGAAAGACGCGTACCCGTTGCCAAACATGAACGGAATTTTGGACAAATTACGGTCGGCAAAATACATCTCGACAATCGATTTAAGTCAGGCATACTTTCAGATACCGTTGGCAAAGAACAGTCGAGAAATTACCGCTTTTAGTGTCCCAGGGATGGGATTATATCATTTTACGCGAATGCCATATGGTCTTACGGGGGCTCCGGCTACCTTCCAACGCTTATTAGATCGGTTGATAGGGCTTGAAATGGAACCGCACGCGTTCGCGTACCTAGATATAGTAATAATTACGCCTACATTCGAGGAACACATGATTTGGTTGAAGAAAGTGTTAGATAAAATAGTTACCGCCGGACTTACAGCTAACCTGGACAAGTGCGAATTTTGCCGTTCTCAGGTGCGTTATTTAGGATTTATCGTGCAACGAGAGGGCCTTACCGTGGATCCCGAAAAGACGCGACCGATCTTGCAATATCCCGCGCCGCGAAATATCAAGCAGTTAAAGAGATTTATTGGGATGTCATCTTGGTACCGTCGTTTTATACCGCAGTTCGCGACGCTCAGCGAGCCCATAACGCGTCTGTTGAAGAAGGGCAGGCGCTGGGAATGGGGGGATGATCAGGATCGCGCCTTTCAGGAAATCCGAGATCATTTAGTTACCGCACCGACTCTGGCTTGTCCAAATTTCGAGATACCGTTCGTGCTGCAGACAGACGCGAGTTCGGTGGGATTAGGCGCGGTGTTAACGCAAACGATAGACGGGGAAGAAAGAGTGATAGCGTTCGCGAGTAGAGCACTGGCAGATCTCGAAACGAGGTACACGGTTACCGAACAGGAATGCTTAGCGGTCGTATGGGCGATTAAGAAGTTTCGACCGTACCTCGAAGGATACCGCTTTACGGTAGTTACCGACCATAGTAGCCTACGCTGGCTATATAATTTAAAGAACCCGACGGGTAAATTGGCAAGATAGGCGTTGGAATTATTGGAGTATGACTACGAGGTCTTACATCGGAAGGGAGCGTTGCATCATGTACCGGATGCCCTATCGCGAATGTACGAGGGGGAAAATACCGACATGATACCGTATACCGAGCACACTAACGCTTTGGTGAATGCCGCGATAGAGACGATAGATGTAGAAAACATTACGGACGAATGGTACCGAAAGCGATTGAGGGAGGTTATCGAAACCCCAAATAAGTTCACGCAATGGAAGGTGCTGGACGGTAGACTGTATTTTTTGAGACCGAAGCGCGTAATTTCGGATATCGTGGAGGACTTAGACCGATGGAAACTCGTACTACCGAAGGAATACCGTATAGAAGCCCTAAGGGAGTCGCATGACATGCCGCAGGCGGGACACTTGGGGGTGGAAAAAACTTATCAGCGCGTGGCCGTATCGTATTTTTGGCCGAATTTGTTTTGAGAAGTTACCGCTTATGTACGAAATTGCGACTTGTGTCAACGGACAAAGGTGGATCAGGCAGGTCCGGCGGGTCTGATGGGACGTCGCATTGCGGACGGCCCGTGGACCGTAGTCGCGGCCGATATCGTGGGTCCGCTGCCCCGTAGCAAGGCCGGATTTCAGTATCTTTTGGTGATACAGGATTTATTTACAAAATGGGTCGAATGCAAGGCCCTAAGAGCGGCCAACGGGAGTAAAATTAGCGAGGCCCTCGAGGATTTAGTGATATCCCGATGGGGCGCGCCGCGATTTTTATTGACCGATAACGGTACCGAATTTATAAATAAAGTCCTGAAAACGTTCGCAAAAGAACACAATCTAACGCACATTACCGTACCGCCATACCACCCCCAGGCTAACCCCGTAGAGCGAGTGAATCGAATTCTTAAAACGATGATAATCTCGTTCATAGATAAAGATCATCGAGAATGGGACGAACACCTTCCCGAATTTCGGTTCGCTTACAATACCGCATGTCATTCGTCGTTAGGCGCGTCTCCCGCTTTCTTGAATTTGGGGCGGGAATTAGTACCGGTCTACTCCCTGAGTAGGTGCACTCAGCAAGCTACCGAAGATACCGCGAAGTGGGCAGATCGGATGCGAAAGTTACAGTCGTTGAGAAAATGGGTAGTCGAAAATTTGAATAAAGCGTACGAGAAACAGGCCTCCCACTACAATTTACGTAGACGGGATAAAAGATTTCGGGTGGGAGACCTGGTACTGAAACGGCAACACGTTTTATCGTCCGCCGCGGAAAGGATCGCGGCGAACTTGGCTCACAAGTTTCAGGGACCATACAGGATAGCGCGGGTGATCTCTCCAGTTGTGTATGAATTAGCGCAACTGGACGGGACCCCCGCAGGCAAATGGCACATTAAGGACCTTAAAGCTTATCACGTTCCGGATACCGTTTTGTAGATGCCGCGTAAATGTTACGGACGTGTCGCAGCCCGGACGCTGCTGCGGAATTTCTGGAGGCGGCACCCCGAGGTCGCGGCCTTCATCGAAGAGCACGACGAGGGCTTCTGGCCCGACATGGAGGATACGGCCAGGCAGTATAATGCGGCCGTATACACTACCGAGGGGGCGGTGGTGCGGGGGTTCCCGGAGACCCGGAAAACTCCGGTTCAGACGCCCGACGAGCCGCGTGTGGAGCCCGAGCCGCGAACACCTCCAGCGCCGCGGACAACGGAGCGGGCGACATCTCCGGGGCGAACCCCGGGGGTGCGCTCCGGCCGAGTGTAGCGCACGCGGTCTCCCCGAGGAATGCCGGCCCGCGAACTCCAGCGAGGGTGCTGGAACTGTGGCAACCAGGCCCACGCATACACGGCCTGTCCGTTGGGGCGCACCCACGATTTCTGTTATGGGTGCGGGTGGCGGGGCGTAACCTTACGCCAATGCCCCCGCTGCGGCCCAAACTACCGCAGGGCAGAGCCGTGTACGGCCGGACGAGGACCGCGAGCACCCCGAATGCCATCGCCGGCGCGCGAAGACCCGCCGACGCGGGACGGGTGGCCGTGGGCCCGCGACACGGACGGGAAGTCCATATAGGGACGTCGCGGGGGCCGCGGAGACGAGCGAGGAGTTTTCTTTTTTTTTATATCTCTTTTCTTTGTTTTCTTTCTTTTTTTTCTTCTTTCTTTTTTTTGTTGTTCGATTTTTTTTTCTTTCCGCATATTTTTCTTTATTTTTATCTCGTGTTTGTTTTTTGGAGAATTGTTTAGTTTAATGGACCAGTGCCAAAAAGGGGAATAAACCCATATTATTGGAACCAGAGTATTCTTTATTTCCCTTTTCCTAATTCCCCCTATCGCGAAGTCGCGGAGCGGCTCATGCGAGGTTTTAGAGCGCGGACGCGAAAAGAATATGTCGCGATGTTGCTGTCGGGGCAGTCAGAGAGATACAGGGCGGACTACCGTTTTCGATTTTTAAGCATGTAAAAGAGAATCTGCCGGAGAAGCGGCAGGTGAAGGGTTCGTAGCGAGACCTCCTCGGTCCTCCCCTAGGAGGGGGGAGTTGTGGCGTGACGTTTTTGAAGCGCCGTCACAAGGGCGAAAAAGCCCGATCGGGTAGGCCGCGGAGACCTGGAGCGCCCCTCACTTCGGGGAAGGTGCGATCCGTCGTTTTTCGTATTTTGTATTACCGTATTTTTGCGAGAATCGCCGTTGCACGCAGCATCGGCCTGGCGATGCGCGTGCGACGCGATTCGTAGGTAGAGCGACAAGGACGGCTCGAGAGAGCGGCCGGAGAGAGACATGTTAAGCAAGAGGGAGAGGGAGGATGCCGGAGTGCCGCAGCAAGAGAGAGAAGGAGGATGCCGGAATACCGCAGCGCGAAAGGAGGATGGAGCGAGCATAGGAGAGAGAGAGCGCGGGACCTCGCGCAGTTAAGTATCAACTATTTGTAGTTTAATTTGATATATCTCGCGCAGAATCTAGGCGTTGGAATATTATAGATACCGAGAGGACTCCGGGAGCCAAATAAACCACAGGGCCGATCCTGAAGGGGGACTACGGAGAGCCCGGCCAGCCTCCCGTTTGTTCCCGAAGGAGAGAGGCCACGGGAAGAAACCCGGAGGAAAATCCTGTCGACCAACGATACATTACCGGCGTAAGAATTACCTCAGCTAAAGGGGGAGGCGGGGGGAGACCTTAGGGCCCCCGCCATCGACCCTATCATCGAGGAATGCGCAAAAGATCGGCGCGAAAAAGAGGGTACCGAGACGCGCGAGGCCCGGCTCTCCACTGTTCGGTGTGCCGTAGACTAGAGAGGGTGCCTCCAGGACTCCACAAGTGCGACTCAAGGACTCGAATTCACCGCCAGAAACTGTAAGCCGCCTCTCGAGTAGTCGTAGTTACGTGTTGGTTGGTACCGTAGAGATTGATAGTATACCGTAATTACCGTGAGTACCGTACTCTCTCATTTTTCGTATTGTTTTGTGTGTGAGAGAGCGGTCTCTCTCTTTTCGTTTTTCGAGATATCGTATCGCGGGGCCAGCCGACTTTGAGTTTCGCGAAGAGAGCCCTCTCCGAAAAGTGCCTCCGACAGTCTAGCGTCTCGAAAATAATTATCGTAAATTCGGGTTACCGAAATACTCAGAGTCACGTTTTCATTAGCTCGATTATTAGATTTTCGGGATTTGCGTGTAGCCGTTTCCGCGAGTTTGTTAACTATTTCATTGTTCTCGACTCGGCGGGAAAGTCGGGCGAGAGAATCACGAAATCTCCGTCATCTAGTTGTTATCTTGTTTTTTTCATACCGTGCCGTGTCTCGGAATATCGTATTGTGACCTCTGTCTATTCCGCGTGCCCCCGAAAATAAGTTAGACCATCATAACGTTTTCCGATTTTGTATTTGTTATTCCGTTTGTATATTATTGTCGCGAAATTATATTGAATGTTTCACCGTGTATAACTAATACTGATTTTATAAGTCAATTCCGAAAATACCGTTACTCGCAGATCTTATTATATTATATTTTTGATTCGCTACCGCTAGTTTATATCTTACTGTTTGTTACATAATTTTATTGTCCAATTGTATGTATCCGATGTCAAATTGTAAATCCTAAGTGTCAAATATATATATCTGTCAAACTCTAACACCACGTGTATGTCTCTCTATACCTCTCTCTCAACCATAGACCCATCCACTCCTATAGACCCGCGACTCTGTATGACTTTTGGAAAAGTGACGTTAAGTACCGTTCACAGTATTATCGTGGCGCGTTCACACGCGCCTGGCGCCCAACTTTACCGTGAGTTAATGAACGCCCCTAAGGGCGTAGAATTAATTCTTCTGATACCGATTTTTTTACCGTTTATTAGTTAAACTTGGAGAATCTTTAAATTGAACGCTCCCCTGTCCGTACTTGGCGTTTCGGCACAGGAAAAGGCGTTGCAAACTATTCTTCTAATGTCTACCTAAATACAATTGACGGGATCCAGCGGTAAATTAACAAAGATATTAATACGACATTGATGCAATCTCCATCAGTACATTTTCCTTATTAATATCTCCCTGACAGTATCCTCTTATTAAATTAGATACTTCACTACCATTCTATGCCTCATGAGGACGCGAAAACAAAAGATCAAATATCGACAGAAACGTAATCATAGAGCGTGTAAAAAGACTCGTGCTAATCGCGCCGCATCTACTTTACGTTGGCTCCAGCGACAAGCCCTTGACAAAACCCTCTTTACGGACGAAAGAACCTTCCCAGACACAAAGATTGAACCCTCAATTGACTACCTAATTCTTTTGATTTTAACGATGACATTTTCAAATCATCATTATTCACAAAACTGTGCGATTTAGTATCGGAAATAGAGGAGGAAATCTCCCAGGATCTAATAAAATTCTTAGAAGAACGGTGTCCAGATATCTCATTTAAAATCGATCAATATGCTAGTTATTTAAATTTTTGAATCATTTCTTAAATGTCATTAGAATTTACTATTGAAGAAAATCGGAAATTAATTAACAAAGAAATTCATACAATAATAAGTATAATTATTGCCCTATTAACAGACGTTTTAGAGGGAAACATCGATTTAGACCAATTTCTCGTGATTCTGTTTAGATAACATTCCGGATTCATTGCACACGATAAACGCGAGACTTTACGGAACCGATAATTTGTGTAATTTGAATAATTGTTTAATAATAAGACCCCATGAGGGATTCTCAAGACCTTAAATTTGAGAGTTATATAATATTTTCGCTATTAAATTTATTAATTAACAACTATTTAAATGGGGAAATTACAGTCGATCAATTGATAAATTTATTAGATAGTTTAGAATTGCTAGTAGAATTCCTTTTTTCACTAGTAACTGAAATTCCCCATCCCCAACGTCCCAACACTCGGTCCCTAGTTCCACAGTATAGTCCGTGCTCTCGGCGTCCCTGAGGTATAGCCGGTGTAAGCAGGTTGCCTCATAAAAAATAGAGAGCGCCCCATTCTTTTTAGCCTAGGAATAGACAGAGTAGGAAGGTCACTAGGATGTGACAGTCGTAATTGCAGCCATAAAGTAATTCGTCTTCTCCCCCACCCTTCGCGTCGTGCAACTTCGCCGGAAAACCCTTTGTTGTGAGTATCCCCGGAAACTTTTCCTAAATACGACGTTGTCTCACGCAACAATCCGAGCACGTGTAACGCGAGATATACCCCTCGTGAATAACACGCCGCGATTGCGTACGGGACGTAACATCTTTTTATTTTCCTCGAGGTCTTACCCGTGCTGGCGTCGAGAATCTCACCGCTACCACCAAATTATGTTGTGCCCGTCGCCAAAGGTAGAAACGTTTAGGTAGAGGATCGTCACGCCCAAAGGGTTAGGACCTACGTACTAAGTAGACACTCGCGAGTTCATAATAACAACATTTTATTGTAATGATAGTATAATTTGGCAATGCGCGGACCACTGCGCGTGGCACGTTCTAAGATGACCCCTGTTGATCGTTGTCAATCTTCTTATATCTGCTTTAATTTAGGGCGTTGCAGCCTCAGCATGCCGTATTCTTCTTTTGATGTTTGCTTACTCGTACTTTTTGGAGTCCGACCAGTATCGAGGTCGCTTTCGCGCTACTCGCTTTTTTTGCTTGCTCTTATCTACTTTACTTATTTTGCTTATTCGTATTTTTGTTAATATTTCCTAATTATATTATTGATCTCTTTTTTATTGTTATTATATTATTATTGTTTAAAAGAAGTTTACGAGGTCGAGTCACGACAGTGCGTGTCTATATGCGTGCATGCGTGCAAGCGTGTGTGTGTATGTGTGTGTGTGTATGTGCGAGAGAGAGAGAGAGAGGGAGGGAGGGGAAGAGAGAGGGGAGAGAGAGTGTGTGTGTAAAAATATCTAACTAGTTTCATTTTGCAGCGCATAAATAAGGTCGTACGGCGGGCGGTAAATTGGGAGCGGAAGAGAATGAAAAACCGTCAACCCGAACCCGAATAATACGTTCCCGCACCGGGATATATAACTAGCGCAGCAGAATACGCTTCCGTGCCAGAATATGTGCCGCAGAATACGTGCCAGCACTGGGATATGTGCCTGGCGCAGTAGGATATGCTTCCGCGCTAGGATATGTGCCCGGTGCTGCAGGATACGTATCTGCACCAGGATAAATGTCCGGGCCTACAGGATACTTACCTGCACTAGAATATATGCCCGGGCTATTTTCAGGATACGCGCCCGCGCCACCATACATATATATATATATATAAATATATGTAATGGGGTGTCCACCTTTATTGTTGCTCTTGCAGAATGTATCTTGTAAATAAACATACTCTTCAAATATTTAAAAGGGTATATGCCTATTTGCAAGAATCACTCTCCAAGAACTACTCTCAAAAGCAATTTGCAAAAGAATACGCATCTTATAATATTTATTATTCTCTAAAGGCATGTTAGTTGAATCTCGTCCCTTTCTAAAAAATGCATATTAGTTGAATCTTGATAATATGCCCTTTTTAAAAAAAGAATCAGGAGACGCGGTAGTGTCTCCGGCCATGTTTAAACCCTAAAAGACTTTAAAAGACACTACAAGTCTCCTTATCCTGCACCATCAAAGTCCATTTTTTGGGGGTGTAGAACTACTAAAATATAAAAAATTTTGAATTGCACGTAATATAACCTGAAAGGCGGCATCGCCACGAGTAATTTGAGCCAAGAAAAAATAAAATCGGTCAAGCCGTTCTGGAGATACAAGCGGTCAAAAAGTGACGTTTTTCATGAAAAATGAAGTAACGTCGTCTTCTTCTTCTTCTTCTTCTTCTTCTTCTTCTCTGTCCGCGTATAAATTTCTTCTCACCTTTCACTCACACCTCCCTCAACTTCCACCCACCCCTTTTCCTCCCACATCCCCCCCACTTCCACCCCACCCCACCCCACCCCCACTCCCACCCTATTCCCACCCCTCTTTCGCCTCTTTCACCCTCTTTCGTCCTCTCTGACCCTTTTTCGTCCTCTCTCACCCTCTTTCACCCTCTTTTGCCCTCTCTCACCCTCTTTCGTCCTCTTTCACTCTCTTTCATTCTCTCTTACTCTCTTTCATCCTCTTTCATTCCCTCTCACCCCCTTTCGTCCTCTTTCACCCTCTTTCGTCCTCTTTCACCCTCTTTCATTCCCTCTCACCCTCTTTCGTCCTCTTTCACCCTCTTTCATTCTTTTCTCACCCTCTTTCGTCCTCTCTCACCCTCTTTCATTCTCTCTCACCCTCTTTCACCCTGTTTTCGTCTTCTTTCACCCTCTTTCATTCCCTCTCACCCTCTTTCGTCCTCTTTCACCCTCTTTCGTCCTCTTTCACTCTCTTTCGTCCTCTCTCACCCTCTTTCATTCTTTCTCACCCTCTTTTACCCTCTTTCGTCCTCTTTCACCTTCTTTCACTCTCTTTTGTCCTCTCTCACCCTCTTTCATTCTCTCTCACCCTCTTTTGCCCTCTCTCATCCTCTTTCGACCTCTTTCACACTCTTTTGTCCTCTCTCACCCTCTTTCGTCCTCTTTTACCTTCTTTCGTCCTCTCTCACCCTCTCTCACCTCTTTCACCCTCGTACGTCCTTTCTCACCCTCTTTCGTTCTCTTTCACTCTCTTTTGCCTATCTCGTCTTCTCTTACCCTCATTCGTCCTCTCTCAACCTATCTCCAAAAAATCATAAAAATGAAAAAGTCAAGCCATGTTCAAAAGAAGGTCCTCAAAAATTTAAACCTAGTCTGTACAATGAAAAATAATTACTCGTAATTCCAGAGTTCCAATTTGTTAATATCGAATAATGTATTTGTTTCAAGTAATGGCAGTAGAGTCAAATACATACGTACGTATATGCAGTTTTTGCTGTTAATTGTACTTGAACGAAAAAAATCATTAAATGATTTAAATATAGCACATTTTAAATCAAGAAACTTATATAATCGAACTCTGTTTAGGAAAAGGTAGAACATTTCATTTGCCTCTGCCTTTACAAGAAACATTGGATAAGGTATGTCCTCCGGAAGATCCTATAAATTTGAATCACGAGTTGCACATTCTCGTTCGAGGTATACCCAAGAAATCTAAAGTGGTTTGGGAAAATTTGGTAGATATTAATAAAATGTATAAGGCTTTACAATAGTTGAAAGAATATAATCCTCATTACTCAAAAATTTGTCTTCCAGCGTCATCTGATGATCTATTAAAGGATAAGTTGCAGGAAACAGAATATAGGATTGTCGATGAGGAAAGCGACAATGACGAAATAAATGAGGTGGTTGAGGAATTACCAGTATTGAATTTGTACAATGTACAGCAAAACAAAAATAATAATGATTAAACCGTTTTAAAACGTACAGCTTTTCTCACACAAATCACTGAACATTCGGATATTAACGATCAGTATACAATATACCCAATACACGCGAAAAGAATGGATAACGAATCTGCATTGAAGCTTTATCAAATGGTGAAAATTGAAGATTTTCCAGTGGATAATCGTTATAAATATCTGGATGTCATGTGTTTCCCTGATTTATATCCTGATGGTGTCAATAGACAACGAGAAGATAAAAACTTTGCATTGCCGGAATATTTATTTATTAGAACACGATTGATGTCGAAACATAGTAGATTCAGGTTGACTCTGCAGTATCTGTTTTTCCTTCTCAATAATGCTAACTACCGACAGTTGAAAAGTGGTATCTATTATACGATGATGGTTACTAACCCACGAGAGAGATACACTGCTGGTAGATACTTGAACGAATTGAAAGGTTACCAATTAGAATCGAATTTAAGGGGATCCTAAATGCACGGGCGAACTCCGATAGGGTCGATAATGAAGATTTTTTAAATATAATTATCGACAAAACTCGACAGATGTCGCAATAAAAAAGTTGTCAATCGACACACACATACATATACAGGGTGTCCCATTTTATATAATTTATAATTATATAAAAATTATATATACACAGGTTGTTACACATACATATACACATATGTATGCGTGTGTGTATTTATACAAGGTGTCCCATTTTTACTACCCCTAATATCTCTTTGTTTCAATGCATTTTATAATAAAACAACAAAAGTTGTACGGTTTCAAAGGAACTATAAAATAGTACCATTAGTGTTGAAACCTTGCACAGTCATAAAGATTACGTGAAAGTCACTATCACATGATAAGTTATAAAGTTTCAACATTGCAATATCGCTTCTGAGAATTTTGCGCACATGCAAACTGCATCTGGGGTAGTAAAATATTTTGTACAGTTATCAGCAAACGAATAGATCGCCTGTGGAATTATTTTTTAAAACAACCAGCACACGAATAGATCGCCTCTGGAATTATTTTTTAAAACAACCAGCACACGAATAGATCGCCTCTGGAATTATTTTTTAAAACAACCAGCACACGAATAGATCGCCTCTGGAATTATTTTTTAAAACAACCAGCACACGAATAGATCGCCTCTGGAATTACAGTTTTAAAACAACCAGCACACGAATAGATCGCCTCTGGAATTACAGTTTTAAAACAACCAGCACACGAATAGATCGCCTCTGGAATTATTTTTTAAATCAGCACACGAATAGACCGCCTCTGGCACTAACTACTATAAAAACTATAATAATAATTATCAATTATACATGAAAAAATAAACAAAGGATTGCATTTACTTTCAGATAAAAAAAATTGAGAATTGCATTTTAATAAAAAAAAATTAAAATAAAAATTAAAAATAAAAATAAAAATTTTAAACGTCTATTTGAATGTTCTTATAAAATTACACCTACATACATA
>NW_028191022.1:0-12500 GCF_048542155.1 Nylanderia fulva | reverse complement strand
AGAAATACAGAAAGCTTTTGAGAACGTCGCTGAATTAATCGAGAAGCGCGAAAATGATCTGAAAACAGCAGACAGAGACAAATCCGATGACGATGAACTGGATTGTAATCCGATAGAAGCTGACGACGCGATGAAAGATCTGGAAGATTTTGGTAAGATTGACGACCCGATTGATTTATCGCAAATGATGTCGCAATTGAACAAAGACCAGAAAAGAGTCTTTGATGGAGTATGCCAAGTTTTACAAGATAAGAATCAGATTCTGCGACTGTACGTAAGTGGCGGGGGTGGTACAGGAAAAAGTTTTCTAATTGAAACGATTAAACATTGGATCAGAATAAATTTGGAAAAAACGACTGCCATATCTGCTCCCACGGGTATCGCAGCATTCAATATCGATGGCTTGACAATCCATAGAATGTTTCAACTACCGGTTAGTCATGAATCTACACCAAAATATACGCAATTGTCAGACATGGTTTTGAAAACTTTGAGAGACAAATTAAAGAATGTCGAATTATTTATAATCGAAGGAATTACATGTAACAATGCAATGATGGATTTAGGAACGACTGTATTCAGTGATGGTCAAGCCTATGTAGGTTTGTCACGAGTAAGTAAATTGGAAGGCCTACATTTGATAAATTTCAATCCAGCATCAGTTAAAGCAAACTCGAGAGCCATTGTAGAATATAATTAACTGAGATCTATATTCAAATCTGAACTGCCACAAATCAATCCGTCCGAGAAAAAGGTTGTGAAAATGTACGATCGTCGATGGGCTATCTCTAATATCATTGATGATGTGCAGAATTATGATTGTGAGGAACCAGAAAGTATAGTTACGTGGAAAATATATGGCCTTTGCAATAACGATGCTGTTTCGTGTTACGCTAATGTAATATTACAATGTGCGTTTCATTGCGTATGTATTAGGCAACAAATACTGAAAAATAAAGCATCAAATGCATTGACTGATGCTATCTGCGCGTATGGTGAACGTAAATATTGCAACATTCAAGCGGTTAAAAGATCTGTCGGAAAACGCTTCGAAGAATGAACACAACAAGATGTTTCGGAATTTTTTACGGCTTTAATGTCGACGTATTCCGACATCAATGATGTATTAGAACTCGAATTAAAGCACGTAACATGTTGCTCGAATGTCAAATGTAATTACAATGTAACTAAGCTGATAAGCAGTAGTTTGTTAATATTACCTATACTTTTGACATTAAAAAGGAAAAAAGGTGTCACTCTACAAAGTTTAATTAATGTAGAATTTTCTAAATGGGAAACGATAAACGGCAATTGTAACGAATGTAAGGGTACCGTGTTGAAAAAGAAAACCGTAATCGAATCAACTTTATCCGTCGTAGTAATACAGCTCAATTTATATATTTTTGTAAACGGTGCTTCTAAAAAAAGTATCAACAATCGGATTACCGCCGTGCCGACGAGTAATATCACGATTAATAAAAAAAGTACAAGGTAATAAGCGCTATATTTCACGAAGGTGAAGAAATGAATCGTAGTCACTACACGTGTATGTTGAGAGCTGACACAAAATCGGAATGGTATTACTCTAATGATATGGAAGTGTTCAAGAAAAAATGGCCCAAAGAAGCACAAGGGGCATATATTGTTCTTAGAACAGATTAAATAATGGCTCTGTATAAAGGCTACCGTAAGCGCCGAAATAAAACATCGGCTGCTCTGGCGCTGTATTAAGGCTGCCGTAAACGCTACATTAAAACATCAACTGTTCTATTGCTGTATAAAAGTTGCCGTAAGCGCCAAAATAAAATATCGGCTGCTCTGGCGCTTTATAAAAGCTGCTGTAAGCGCTGCATTAAAACGAATGCAATAAGTTTCTTATTTGACCTAGGCTTCATGACATTTCAAAGAGTATCATAAAAAAAAAATTATCAGACAGAAATATGTATGTCGTGTTAAAATCGGAGACAAAGAAAAATATATGGTTGCGTTCTCACGAGAATGGGCGATGGAGGGGCCCATTCTTTATTTTCAATATTCATACAAGAATATAAATTCATTCTGTTGCAATTGAAATAAATGTGCAATGTATCGTTAAAAGTTATTACAATTATACAAACATTTACATATATGATTAAATAAAATATATATGTATACTGTAATATAATTATATATTTTATATATGTACTGTGACGTGACATTTTGTACTGTCCGTTACAAGGGCCGAAGGCCCGGCCGGGAAGGCGGGAAATTCGGGAACCTTTGCTCTCTCGCCAATCTTTGAGAGAGAGAGAGCACCCGAAAAACCATTTTTGCGTTTACTACCGCGTCGGAGGATGCGCTTCGCGCATCCGTTTCGCGAATTACTTTTTGTATGATTTTTGTTTGAGCGATTTTTGGCGTTTTCGGCGAGCAATTTTGCATAGGGTACGTGTCTCAACCGAGGAAACCAATAGAGAGAAAGAGTGAGAGGACGGAGAGGACGAAGAAAACGATTGAGGACCGAGCAGAAGCCACCAAATCCGGATCACGCCCGGTAAATATTATTTTCACATCAAATTTCTGGCTTGCTCCTCCCGTCAAGAACCTGGGTACCGCCGTAAAATGTTCCTTCTTCCGCAGAGATTCCGGCCAGAGACGGGGATGGCCACTCTCTCGCGAGAGGTGAGAGAGCCCCGGAAACGAAAGGCGCGGGAGATACCCTGCCTCGAGCCCCGCAGATCCGGATACACAGAAATCCCACCATCGATCAAACAATCGATCTGGCGGATTTTTGGGAGGAATCGCAAAGAGGTGCACTCGTAGGAGTCTTCCCGACGGCCCATAAAGAGGAATAACTGAACCCGAAGCGGAAACATCCGAGGAACGGCGAGGGAAAATTTACATCAAGAAAATTCGCAGGGCCCCGCGGGGTACCCGGCGGCCCTGCCAGGATAAGGAGCGCCACGGGTGGAAAATGCCAAATTTAGTATCGGCGTGATCCCGGCAGGCCTCTTGCTCGTCACTGTTCGGCGAGACGTTCCGGAGAGCAGAGGCTTCCTGCGCGGATGCCGAAGCACACGAGGACCCGGCGATACCGGTGAGACGAACGGCCCTATCTAATATTGTAAAGCCGCTAAATTCTTTGGGAGTACCGTATTCGGGAGAGAAGCGTGTCACGGCCGCGGCCGGTTATTAGATTCACCGGTAATTTCGTGATTTTGAGAGTTTGATATAGAGTTTCGTTCCGCGTAGAGTTTATCCCGGCGCCCGGCCGACCGCGTGCTCTCTCCCGCGCGTATATTAAGAGAGGCTCTCTCTCCCGCGGATACGCCGACAGTCGCCGCGATTTTTGTCACGTTAATGTAAAAATTAAGGTATCGTCTTGTAATTACTGTACCGTTCTCGTCTGTTAGAGTTTCTAGATCGGAGAATAGAAAATTATTTAGAGTCACGCATCCGAAATAGCGTATTCTCTCTTGCGCATATCCTTATCCGTGCCGTCTTCGGATCCTTTGTGAAATATTGCGAGGAACGACCGGCGTGAGCGATCTCAAAGGAAGTCGCGCGGGACCTTACTCGAGTTTATGGAAATTTTGTATTGCCTAAAACTATCGGAATTAATTACGCCGCACGGACCTTATTAAGTCTCGTGCGTTAATAATTATTCGACACGTAGGCGTGCGAATTTACTTCCGGGTCCCGCGTGTCGTCCGATATCATCGCGTCGGGTCGTCTCAAAGGCGTGGAACAATAACAACGCGCCGCGTCTCGGCCGTACATACGCCGTATTGTATTTTTCGAATCACATTTCGGCCTCGTTTATCTGTACTTCGGCGTTATTAAAGCGGAGATCTCTCCGGAATCTATCGAACAAATATTACTTTTCGTTCTTGACCTAACATTGTACTCAAGATCTCATACAATTATTTTTCTGTCTATCTTCGTTCATCATTGTCTAAATATATTTAATGTTTGTTATATTTGAGCGATTTCAAATAGCCTTTCTCGAATTCCGTTCTCTCTCCCGTCCGAACTCCCCCCTCTACCCCCTGACGACCTGAGCGAGTCGATTATCGCCGTCGCGGAAATTTTCGGGATGATCTACTAATTATAAAAGTCATTTGTCGATTTGTGAATTTTCAGAGTGGCGCGAATCTCGCGCCTGGCGCCCAATCAAACATATTTTTTTGTGTTTACGCGAATTTCCCGCTTTCCGCGCCGAAGGTATGCCGTCGGCCACTTACATCGGCCCTATTTCCCGGATCCTTTTCGATCCAACGGACCATATAAAATCAACGGTTACAGTACATATATACCATATATTTCAATTATTTTGAACTGTATTGCATAAATTGTTACTTATACAAAGTTATGTGATAAGAATTGAAAATACATATATTTGTGATACTTGAATTACTAGAAAGCTGCTCTATATATCTGTACTTTAAAAAGTAACTGATATCCTAAAAAAATCATAAAAATGAAAAGATCAGGCCATGTTCAAAAGAAGGTACTCAAAAATTTAAACCTTTCAAAATTTAAACGATCTAATAATAAATTATCACGAAAAGTAACTGATATGTTATTCAAGGTGCCAGTTCAAAGTGAACATACGTAAAGTGTATATTATCTAAATTTAGTAATAATATATTACCATGAAAAGTAACTGTGATATTTTATTCAAGGTGCAAGTTCACATTGAACATACATACATATAAGTAAAACTGATTACAATTTGATTCTAGAAAATAAGTGCGATATGTTATTCTTAGTGCACAAAATATAATAGTCGTTTATAGAGATTTGATTTGAAATTCATACTAGCCCGTACAATGAAAAATAATTGCTCGTAATTCCAGAGTACCAATTTGTTAATGACTCAGAAAAATAAAGCGATCAGAGGAAGTCAATAAAATCATTAAAGAAATGAAGTCTCAGGGAGTTATTGAAGAATCTAAAAGTCCGTGGGTCTCTCCTGTCGTAATGGTAAAGAAAAAAGATGGATCATTAAGATTTTGCGTCGACTATAGGAAGCTGAATTCTGTCACGGTGAAAGATTCATATCCATTGCCTCGAATTGAAGATATTTTGGATCAACTTTCAGGAAATTCTTGGTTCTCTACTCTGGATCTGAAGAGCGGGTATTGGCAAGTAAAGCTGGACTCCAAAGACAAGGAGAAGACGGCTTTCTCTGTGGGAAATGGATTATGGCAATTTACTGTCATGCCATTTGGACTTTGCAATGCCCCCGCTACTTTTGAACGGTTGATGGAGAAAGTCTTCAAGATGTTTTATCGAAGATCTGTTTAGTTTATCTTGACGATGTGATTGGTTTCAGTAAAACATTCGAGGGGATGATGGAAAATTTGAGGAAAGTCTTTCTTCGCTTTCGCTCAGCAAATTTGAAATTGAACCCTAAGAAGTGTTCGCTTTTTGGAAGAGAAGTAAAATATCTTGGTCATGTTATCTCTGAACATGGAATTACGACGGATCCTGAGAAGATTTCTGCCGTCAGAAATTGGCCTGTTCCTCAGAATAGGAAACAAATTCGAAGTTTTCTAGGATTTTGTTCTTATTATAGGAAATTTATTAAAGGCTTCTCTTTGATAGCTAAACCGTTATTTGTTCTTATAGAAAATCAAGTGAAATTTGAATGGAATTCATCTTGTGAAGAGGCATTCAATGAATTGAAAGAGAGATTAGTTTCTTCGCCAATTTTATCTTTTCCGAAGAAACACGGACAATTCATTTTGGATACGGATGCTTCGAATCATGGGATAGGAGCGGTATTATCGCAAGTTCAGAATGGTTCAGAAAAAGTCATCGCTTATTTCAGTCGAGTCTTGAATAAAGCAGAAAGGAATTATTGCATTACACGAAGGGAATTATTAGCAATTGTGGCATCAATGAAGTCTTTTCATCATTATCTATATGGAAGGAAATTCCAAATTCGAACGGATCATATTTCTTTGAGATGGCTTTTGTCATTCAAAGATTTAGAAGGACAATTAGCTCGATGGCTAGAGAGATTGCAACAGTACGAGTTCGAAATAATTCATCGAAAAGGAAGACTGCTTCAGAATGCTGATGGTTTGTCAAGACGCCCTTGTTCAGAACTCGGTTGTGTTTATTGTGCCAAAGTAGAATTGAAAGAAAATTCTGTTGCTAGAATTATTCTTGGAGAAAATAGTTCAGAGAAATGGCGGAATAAACAATTAGAAGATCCTATTATTTTAATGTTCCTTCAAGGGAAAGAAATTAATAGACGTCCTGATTTACAAGAAATTAATAGAGATATTTCTGCGAAAGTTTATTGGTCCTACTGGGATGCTTTGGTTATTAGAGATGGAATTTTATATAAAAGATGGGAATTTCCTAACCTTAAATCAGAAATTTTCCAGATTATTGTTCCTAAGAACTTCATCAATCAAGTTTTGGAGGAGGCTCATGATTCTGCGTCTGGTGGCCATTTTGGTGTAAATAAGACGTTAGAGAAGATCCGAAAGCGTTTTTATTGGGCCACATGTAAGAATGATGTGGAGGATTGGTGCCGTTCCTGTAAGGTTTGTGTAGCAAGGAGAGGTCCATCAAAAAAAGGGAAGTCACCTCTTCAAGTGTTTGATGCTGGATTTCCATTTGAGAGGGTACAAATGGATATACTTGGCCCTCTTCCGACTACCACAGCTGGAAATCGATATTTGTTAGTGATTATTGATTGTTTTACCAAGTGGGTAGAGGCATTTGCTTTAAAAAATATTAAAGTAAAAACGGTAGCTGATGTTTTCGTGAAACAATTTGTTTCTCGACATGGAGTTCCGTTGGAAGTGCATACCGATCAAGGTAAAAATTTTGAATCTAAAATTTTTCAAGAGGTAACACATCTTTTAGGGATTAGGAAGACGAGGACTACTGCTCTACATCCTCAGTCAGATGGGCAGGTAGAACGTCATCACCAAACAATTCTTAATTACTTGGCTAAATTTGTTTCAGAAGATCAGAAGGATTGGGATGACTGGATTCATATGTACTTGTTGGCATATCGTTCTTCGAAACATGAAGCTACGGGTGCTTCCCCTGCTGAATTGTATTTCGCACGAGACTTAAGACTACCTTTGGATTTATTACGAGGGAGTCCTCCAGTAGATAAAAAAGATAATTCTTCCGAAGAATATGTACACAGATTGAGGGAAAAGTTGGACAATATTCACAGAAGTGCTAGTCAGCGTTTGAATCTTCAATCTCTTCGTTCTAAAATACGACATGATCGTAGAGCTAGGAAGATTAATTTTAATATTGGTCAAGAAGTATGGTTTTATAATTCTCATAGAGTAAAAGGCAAATCTCCTAAATTACAAAGTAATTGGGAGGGGCCTTATAAAATAATCATAAAGCTTAGCGATGTGGTTTTTGGAATCATAAGGTCAAATAAGCACAAATGTAAAATTGTGCATTCGGATAGATTAGCTCCTTTTTATAGTCGAAACTTGCGTTAGAATCGGAACCCACGATAGGTTACTTGTACTTTTAATAAAATTGTGTATTCTTCAATTTTTCTGCCGTAAGATTTGTTTTTCAGGAAAATCTTATTTGGCAACAAAAAGAAAAAGGACCTGATGAAGATGAGAGAGATAAAAGGGATGAAGACTACCTCACAAAAAAGGGACGAAGACTGCCTCACCCCGTGGTTATTTTGATCCGTGGTTTTTCCCGGGGGCTTTGGGCAAATGCCGAGGCAGAGGCTTGAGGAGTCCTTTAAAAGGGCGTTGGGTCCACGGAATGTTACCCCTCTCTTGCCTGAAGAATTTTTGGGACTTTGAGGAAAATTCCTGGAATCAATAAAGTCGATTGGACCCAAGATGGTGTGCAGTTCGTTGTACCTGGAACAGCAGTTCGGGGAGAACATGGAGTCACATCGGGGACTGTAATTCGGCGAGGTTCCTGTAAGGAATTGTTCTGGATCTGTCCTATTGAATTAATTGTCGGGACGACAATTTTGAAGAGGAGGGGGCAAGTGTTATGTCCGTGTCCCGCCCATTTGACGATACATCCCTGTATTATACGATCGTCAGGAATTTCTATTAGGATCTTCTATCAGGGTCTTCTATCAGGGTCTTCTATCAGGGTCTTCTATCAGGATCTTCTATCGTCGCTAAGGAGCTGTTTATATCTATCGATGCGTTTTGTTCTGGTCTAGCTGTCGTGCGGTGAGGACGTATCCTCTGACAGCTGATCGGCGGATATATTTGCATTAGGATTAATGCACGTAATATTATATTGTATCGCTACGGTTTATTGGCTTCTAATATTAAAGTTTATCGCTTTACTACGCGTGTGTATTCATTTCCGGCGTGTGAGGGTTTGAGTGCGCGCGACATTTCTTCGAGATAATCAGAAGGGTGGTCGCGGACGTAACAATATATATATAAGAACTCATAATGAAAAGAAACAGTGCAGACTATATGAATTTAGAACACAAAAATCTAAAAACTTAAGTATTAATTATTCAATAAAAAAAATTAGGAAAAGAAAAATATTTTTGTTATATTAATAGACTCTAGCCACTATAGAAAAAAATTTTAATGAAAATAAATCATAAGCATCTGAAACATTTAAATGACTTGCGGATTTATTTCTTCGAAATCTTTTTGTCTGCTAAGCCTCTGACCACTTTGGCGAAACCATTCTTTTGTGACCTCTTCAAATTCTTTGTTTGTGAATTGATGTTGACCGGAAATTGTTGCTGAAATATTACAATACATTAAATTAAATTTTATTTTATAAACTTGTTTATAAAAATAAATATAAAAATATATTTTACCTAGTATTCCCATTAATATATACTTTAAGCTACTAATTTTAAAATGATTTCGCAATCCTTTCCAAGATGATTCTTTGGCAACTTCATTGGAAAATAAAGTTCGGTATATGCGAATTAAATTTTCCTTGGCGGACCTTCCGCCTATGCGAGATATATACAGCATCTTTAGAAATAAAACATACCGATAATACAGTTTCTATTGTTCTATTTAGATGAAATTTGCATTTAAATAAGCTAAATTAAACTTACAAATTTGTTGTACTCATCTACATTTTCTGATAAACGGTTTTCAAAAGCTGTTACTTCATTTATATTTTTAAATGAAAAAAATTGATGTATATTTGATGTATCCGTGACAGATGCTTTGGATTTATGTTGATTATTTTGTTTTTCTATATTTGTTAAATGAACATTTAGATCTTGTATTCCTAATGTAACTGTAGTTATAGCTGTATATATATTTTTAAAATGACCTGAAAAATTAATAGTATTGAATAAACAGTGCCAAAAATAGATATAAAGTATTGTTACGTCCGCGACCACCCTTCTGATTATCTCGAAGAAATGTCGCGCGCACTCAAACGCTCACACGCCGGAAATGAATACACTCGCGTAGTAAAGCAATAAACTTTAATATTAGAAGCCAATAAACCGTAGCGATACAATATAATATTACGTGCATTAATCCTAATGCAAATATATCCGCCGATCAGCTGTCAGAGGATACGTCCTCACCGCACGACAGCTAGACCAGAACAAAACGCATCGATAGACATAAACAGCTTCTTAGCGACGATAGAAGATCCTGATAGAAGACCCTGATAGAAGATCCTAATAGAAAATCCTGACGATCGTATAATACAGGGATGTATCATCAAACCGGGCGGGACACGGACATAACACTTGAAAATGTTACGTTCGCGACCACCCTTCTGATTATCTCGAAGAAATGTCGCGCGCACTCAAACGCTCACACGCCGGAAATGAATACACTCGCGTAATAAAGCAATAAACTTTAATATTAGAAGCCAATAAACCGTAGCGATACAATATAATATTACGTGCATTAATCCTAATGCAAATATATCCGCCGATCAGCTGTCAGAGGATACGTCCTCACCGCACGACAGCTAGACCAGAACAAAACGCATCGAAAGACATAAACAGCTTCTTAGCGACGATAGAAGATCCTGATAGAAGACCCTGATAGAAGACCCTGATAGAAGATCCTAATAGAAAATCCTGACGATCGTATAATACAGGGATGTATCGTCAAACGGGCGGGACACGGACATAACACTTGCCCCCTCCTCTTCAAAATTGTCGTCCCGACAATTAATTCAATAGGACAGATCCAGAACAATCCCTTACAGGAACCTCGCCGAATTACAGTCCCCGATGTGACTCCATGTTCTCCCCGAACTGCTGTTCCAGGTACAACGAACTGCACACCATCTTGGGTCCAATCGACTTCACTGATTCCAGGAATTTTCCTCAAAGTCCCAAAAATTCTTCAGGCAAGAGAGGGGTAACATTCCGTGGACCCAACGCCCTTTTAAAGGATCCTCAAGCCTTTGCTTCGGCATTTGCCCAAAGCCCCCGGGAAAAACCACGGATCAAAATAACCACGGGGTGAGGCAGTCTTCGTCTCTTTTTTGTGAGGTAGTCTTCATCCCTTTTATCTCTCTCATCTTCATCAGGTCCTTTTTCTTTTTGTTGCCAAATAAGATTTTCCTGAAAAACAAATCTTACGGCAGAAAAATTGAAGAATACACAATTTTATTAAAAGTACAAGTAACCTATCGTGGGTTCCGATTCTAATGCAAGTTTCGACTATAAAAAGGAGCTAATCTATCCGAATGCACAATCTTTCTTTCAGAAATCTCTCACTAAGAATAGAAACATCGGAACTATTTTAAATCGACAAATTCTTCTGTCCAAATTTCCCTTATAATAAAAATTATTTCTAGTTTTACTTATTCTAGCACATTGTGTTCAATTCACTATTTCTATGTGTGGTGTTGTTCGGAATTCTATTATGTGAAGGACTTAGCTGGTTATTTTCCGATGAGACGAGTCTTTCCTGTAATCGGTGCAGTTCCTCGTCCCGCTGTTGCAGCATCGTCAAAAATTGAGCCTGCTGTTGTGAGCGTTCCTCTCGCAATTCTCTAATTTGTTCCAACGCCTCCTGTAAAGCGCGCTCGGAAGTTTCCTCGCTGTTAATCGCTCGAAGTGGAGTCGACTGTTGTTCTTCGCTGATCATTGCTCGTGACGAAGCTTGCGAACGAGTAATCCTCGGAGAATGCACCAAAGACATCGTAACCTTTTCACCGCACACACACACGAAATATTTGTCCTTTTTTTACTACGGTTCGTGGCTCGTGTTACGTCCGAACGATCCCGGACGAGCCCCCAAAATGTTACGTCCGCGACCACCCTTCTGATTATCTCGAAGAAATGTCGCGCGCACTCAAACGCTCACACGCCGGAAATGAATACACTCGCGTAGTAAAGCAATAAACTTTAATATTAGAAGCCAATAAACCGTAGCGATACAATATAATATTACGTGCATTAATCCTAATGCAAATATATCCGCCGATCAGCTGCCAGAGGATACGTCCTCACCGCACGACAGCTAGACCAGAACAAAACGCATCGATAGACATAAACAGCTTCTTAGCGACGATAGAAGATCCTGATAGAAGACCCTGATAGAAGACCCTGATAGAAGATCCTAATAGAAAATCCTGACGATCGTATAATACAGGGATGTATCATCAAACCGGGCGGGACACGGACATAACAGTATATTATAAGACAATAAGATTATAAGACAAAAATAAATACAATACCTTCCATTTTTTCGAATCCATCTGATATTAACGTATGTACATCCTGTATACCTAAAAATTAACATTAAAGAAATATTAGATTATTCACATAATAAACAATAATAACTGTAATAACTGTAATGAAAAAAACTTATATTATGAAAATAATATAAGTAAATTGAATTAAAGAATTTTAAAATAAAAATTACTTATAAGTGGTACTAAAGTTCCATCAAGAATCTCCAGGTCAATATCATTGCTGACAACTGATGAATTAATAACAGTTGCGATAGATTGACTTTTGTTAACTGATTGCGAGGCATTTGTATTTACAGTAAGATTTGGTGGATTTGGTATAACTAAACGTGAGTCATCAGAATCAGATTCAGACTCATTGTGAGAAACAGTTTTATTCAACTGTCTTGTGCGTGACTTCTTTATTTCATTTATATTGCTTTCCTCACTTGAAGAATAGTTCGTTGCTCTCTGTCTAGCTTCCTCTAATGAATCTAAATTGAGACAAAATCGTATTTAGAAATTACATTATTTTTTAAAAATATTAAAAAAACAATTACATAAATTCTAAAATAAAATATAACTTACCATAATATCCATGAAATTTAATGGGATAAGATTCCCATTTAGGATCATTAATAACAGGTGGAATTTGTTTTATAATAAAGGTATTTACATTTTTTACCAATGGCCACCAGCATTCTTTTAAATTGAAAGAAAGCCATAAAGATGGAACTTCTGATACAATTTCTTCTTCATTATTTCCATCGCTTGGAAAAGTAACGACAGCGAAATTTTTCGCCATTATTAATAATCTGTTAAAAAAGTAAAATTTGTTAAGTAATTTAATATTT